>NW_025725264.1:484515-534710 GCF_021461395.2 Schistocerca americana
CGGGCACCTTATGGTCGTTCTCCTGTGAGTCTAGATTTTCGAATCCGACGCAAAAATGATAGTTAATTGTAACGTTCAGGGCCTTGTAATGACGATGGAACACTCAAATTGCGTCGAGATTCAATACATCGGCCTCCAGCCGACTTGTCTCCAAGGGTCTATTGCTGCCTCGGGCACCTTATGGTCGTTCTCCTGTGCGTTTAGATTATCGAATCCGACGCAAAAATGATAGTTAATTATAACGTTCAGGGCCACCTAATGCCGATGGAACACTCTAATTGCGTCGAGATTCAATACATCGGCCTCCAGCCGACTTGTCTCCAAGGGTCTATTGCTGCCTCGGGCACCTTATGGTCGTTCTCCTGTGAGTTTAGATTATCGAATCCGACGCAAAAATGATAGTTAATTGTAACGTTCAGGGCCTCCTAATGCCGATGGAACTTTCAAATTATGTCGAGTATCAATACATCGGCCTCCAGCCGACTTGTCTCCAAGGGTCTATTGCTGCCTCGGGCACCTTATGGTCGTTGTCCTGTGAGTCTAGATTTTCGAAACCGACGCAAAAATGATAGTTAATTGTAAGGTTCAGGGCCTTCTAATGACGATGGAACACTCAAATTGCGTCGAGATTCAATACATCGGCCTCCAGCCTACTTGTCTCCAAGGGGATATCGCTGCCTCGGGCACCACATGGTCCTTCTCCTGTGAGTATTGATTTTCGAATCCGACGCAAAAATGATAGTGAATTGTAACGTTCAACGCCTCCTAATGACGATAGAAGACTCAAATTGCGTCGCGATCCAATACATCGTCCTCCAGCCGACTTGTCTCCAAGGGTCTATTGCTGCCTCGGGCACCTTATGGTCGTTCTCCTGTGAGTCTAGATTTTCGAACCCGACGCTAAAATGATAGTTAATTGTAACGTTCAGGGCTCCTAATGACGATAGAAGACTCAAATTGCGTCGCGATCCAGTACATCGTCCTCCAGCCGACTTGTCTCCAAGGGTCTATTGCTGCCTCGGGCACCTTATGGTCGTTCTCCTGTGAATCTAGATTTTCGAATCCGACGCAAAAATGATAGTGAATTGTAACGTTCAGCGCCTCCTAATGACGATAGAAGACTCAAATTGCGTCGCGATCCAATACATCGTCCTCCAGCCGACTTGTCTCCAAGGGTCTATTGCTGCCTCGGGCACCTTATGGTCGTTCTCCTGTGAGTCTAGATTTTCGAATCCGACGCAAAAATGATAGTTAATTGTAACGTTCAGGGCCTTGTAATGACGATGGAACACTCAAATTGCGTCGAGATTCAATACATCGGCCTCCAGCCTACTTGTCTCCAAGGGGATATCGCTGCCTCGGGCACCACATGGTCCTTCTCCTGTGAGTATAGATTTTCGAATCCGACGCAAAAATGATAGTGAATTGTAACGTTCAGCGCCTCCTAATGCCGATGGAACACTCAAATTGCGTCGAGTTTCAATACATCGGCCTCCAGCCGACTTGTCTCCAAGGGTCTATTGCTGCCTCGGGCACCTTATGGTCGTTGTCCTGTGAGTCTAGATTTTCGAATCCGACGCAAAAATGATAGTTAATTGTAACGTTCAGGGCCTTCTATTGCCGATGGAACACTCAAATTGCGTCGAGATTCAATACATCGGCCTCCAGCCGACTTGTCTCCAAGGGTCTATTGCTGCCTCGGGCACCTTATGGTCGTTCTCCTGTGAGTTTAGATTATCGAATCCGACGCAAAAATGATAGTTAATTGTAACGTTCAGGGCCTCCTAATGCCGATGGAACACTCAAATTATGTCGAGATTCAATACATCGGCCTCCAGCCGACTTGTCTCCAAGGGTCTATTGCTGCCTCGGGCACCTTATGGTCGTTGTCCTGTGAGTCTAGATTTTCGAATCCGACGCAAAAATGATAGTTAATTGTAACGTTCAGGGCCTTCTAATGACGATGGAACACTCAAATAGCGTCGAGATTCAATACATCGGCCTCCAGCCGACTTGTCTCCAAGGGTCTATTGCTGCCTCGGGCACCTTATGGTCGTTCTCCTGTGAGTTTAGATTATCGAATCCGACGCAAAAATGATAGTTAATTATAACGTTCAGGTCCTCCTAATGCCGATGGAACACTGAAATTGCGTCGAGATTCAGTACATCGGCCTCCAGCCTACTTGTCTCCAAGGGTCTATTGCTGCCTCGGGCACCTTATGGTCGTTCTCCTGTGAGTCTAGATTTTCGAATCCGACGCAAAAATGATAGTGAATTGTAACGTTCAGCGCCTCCTAATGACGATAGAAGACTCAAATTGCGTCGCGATCCAATACATCGTCCTCCAGCCGACTTGTCTCCAAGGGTCTATTGCTGCCTCGGGCACCTTATGGTCGTTCTCCTGTGAGTCTAGATTATCGAATCCGACGCAAAAATGATAGTTAATTGTAACGTTCAGGGCCTTCTAATGCCGATGGAACACTCAAATTGCGTCGAGATTCAATACATGGGCCTCCAGCCGACTTGTCTCCAAGGGTCTATTGCTGCCTCGGGCACCTTATGGTCGTTCTCCTGTGAGTTTAGATTATCGAATCCGACGCAAAAATGATAGTTAATTGTAACGTTCAGGGCCTCCTAATGCCGATGGAACACTCAAATTATGTCGAGATTCAATACATCGTCCTCCAGCCGACTTGTCTCCAAGGGTCTATTGCTGCCTCGGGCACCTTATGGTCGTTCTCCTGTGAGTCTAGATTTTCGAACCCGACGCTAAAATGATAGTTAATTGTAACGTTCAGGGCCTCCTAATGACGGTAGAAGACTCAAATTGCGTCGCGATCCAATACATCGTCCTCCAGCCGACTTGTCTCCAAGGGTCTATTGCTGCCTCGGGCACCTTATGGTCGTTCTCCTGTGAGTCTAGATTATCGAATCCGACGCAAAAATGATAGTTAATTGTAACGTTCAGGGCCTTCTAATGCCGATGGAACACTCAAATTGCGTCGAGATTCAATACATCGGCCTCCAGCCGACTTGTCTCCAAGGGTCTATTGCTGCCTCGGGCACCTTATGGTCGTTCTCCTGTGAGTCTACATTTTCGAACCCGACGCTAAAATTATAGTTAATTGTAACGTTCAGGGCCTCCTAATGACGATAGAAGACTCAAATTGCGTCGCGATCCAATACATCGTCCTCCAGCCGACTTGTCTCCAAGGGTCTCTTGCTGCCTCGGGCACCTTATGGTCGTTCTCCTGTGAGTTTAGATTATCGAATCCGACGCCAAAATGATAGTTAATTGTAACGTTCAGGGCCTTCTAATGACGATGGGACACTCAAATTGCGTCGAGATTCAATACATCGTCCTCCAGCCGACTTGTCTCCAAGGGGATATTGCTGTCTCGGGCACAATATGATCCTTCTCCTGTGAGTCTAGATTTTCGAATCCGACGCAAAAATGATAGTGAATTGTAACGTTCAGCGCCTCCTAATGACGATAGAAGACTCAAATTGCGTCGCGATCCAATCCATCGTCCTCCAGCCAACTTGTCTCCAAGGGTCTATTGCTGCCTCGGGCACCTTATGGTCGTTCTCCTGTGAGTCTAGATTTTCGAATCCGACGCAAAAATGATAGTTAATTGTAACGTTCAGGGCCTTGTAATGACGATGGAACACTCAAATTGCGTCGAGATTCAATACATCGGCCTCCAGCCGACTTGTCTCCAAGGGTCTATTCCTGCCTCGGGCACCTTATGGTCGTTCTCCTGTGAGTTTAGATTATCGAATCCGACGCAAAAATGATAGTTAATTATAACGTTCAGGGCCTCCTAATGCCGATGGAACACTCACATTGCGTCGAGATTCAATACATCGGCCTCCAGCCGACTTGTCTCCAAGGGTCTATTGCTGCCTCGGGCACCTTATGGTCGTTGTCCTGTGAGTCTAGATTTTCGAATCCGACGCAAAAATGATAGTTAATTGTAACGTTCAGGGCTTGTAATGACGATGGAACACTCAAATTGCGTCGAGATTCAATACATCGGCCTCCAGCCGACTTGTCTCCAATGGTCTATTGCTGCCTCGGGCACCTTATGGTCGTTCTCCTGTGAGTTTAGATTATCGAATCCGACGCAAAAATGATAGTTAATTATAACGTTCAGGGCCTCCTAATGCCGATGGAACACTCAAATTGCGTCGAGATTCAATACATCGGCCTCCAGCCGACTTGTCTTCAAGGGTCTATTGCTGCCTCGGGCACCTTATGGTCGTTCTCCTGTGAGTCTAGATTTTCGAACCCGACGCTAAAATGATAGTTAGTTGTAACGTTCAGGGCCTCCTAATGACGATAGAAGACTCAAATTGCGTCGCGATCCAATACATCGTCCTCCAGCCGACTTGTCTCCAAGGGTCTATTGCTGCCTCGGGCACCTTATGGTCGTTCTCCTGTGAGTTTAGATTATCGAATCCGACGCAAAAATGATAGTTAATTGTAACGTTCAGGGCCTTCTAATGACGATGGGACACTCAAATTGCGTCGAGATTCAATACATCGTCCTCCAGCCGGCTTGTCTCCAAGGGGATATTGCTGTCTCGGGCACAATATGATCCTTCTCCTGTGAGTCTAGATTTTCGAATCCGACGCAAAAATGATAGTGAATTGTAACGTTCAGCGCCTCCTAATGACGATAGAAGACTCAAATTGCGTCGCGATCCAATACATCGTCCTCCAGCCGACTTGTCTCCAAGGGTCTATTGCTGCCTCGGGCACCTTATGGTCGTTCTCCTGTGAGTCTAGATTTTCGAATCCGACGCAAAAATGATAGTTAATTGTAACGTTCAGGGCCTTGTAATGACGATGGAACACTCAAATTGCGTCGAGATTCAATACATCGGCCTCCAGCCGACTTTTCTCCAAGGGTCTATTGCTGCCTCGGGCACCTTATGGTCGTTCTCCTGTGAGTTTAGATTATCGAATCCGACGCAAAAATGATAGTTAATTGTAATGTTCAGGCCTTCTAATGACGATGGGACACTCAAATTGCGTCGCGATTCAATACATCGGCCTCCAGCCGACTTGTCTCCAAGGGTCTATTGCTGCCTCGGGCACCTTATGGTCGTTGTCCTGTGAGTCTAGATTTTCGAATCCGACGCAAAAATGATAGTTAATTGTAATGTTCAGGGCCTTCTAATGACGATGGAACAGTGAAATTGCGTCGAGATTCAATACATCGGCCTCCAGCCTACTTGTCTCCAAGGGGATATCGCTGCCTCGGGCACCACATGGTCCTTCTCCTGTGAGTCTAGATTTTCGAATCCGACGCAAAAATGATAGTGAATTGTAACGTTCAGCGCCTCCTAATGACGATAGAAGACTCAAATTGCGTCGCGATCCAATACATCGTCCTCCAGCCGACTTGTCTCCAAGGGTCTATTGCTGCCTCGGGCACCTTATGGTCGTTCTCCTGTGAGTCTAGATTTTCGAATCCGACGCAAAAATGATAGTTAATTGTAACGTTCAGGGCCTTCTAATGACGATGGAACACTCAAATTGCGTCGAGATTCAATACATCGGCCTCCAGCCGACTTGTCTCCAAGGGTCTATTGCTGCCTCGGGCACCTTATGGTCGTTCTCCTGTGAGTTTAGATTATCGAATCCGACGCAAAAATGATAGTTAATTATAACGTTCAGGGCCTCCTAATGCCGATGGAACACTCAAATTGCGTCGAGATTCAATACATCGGCCTCCAGCCGACTTGTCTCCAAGGGTCTATTGCTGCCTCGGGCACCTTATGGTCGTTGTCCTGTGAGTCTAGATTTTCGAATCCGACGCCAAAATGATAGTTAATTGTAATGTTCAGGGCCTTCTAATGACGATGGAACACTCAAATTGCGTCGAGATTCAATACATCGGCCTCCAGCCTACTTGTCTCCAAGGGGATATCGCTGCCTCGGGCACCACATGGTCCTTCTCCTGTGAGTCTAGATTTTCGAATCGGCCGCAAAAATGATAGTGAATTGTAACGTTCAGCGCCTCCTAATGACGATAGAAGACTCAAATTGCGTCGCGATCCAATACATCGTCCTCCAGCCGACTTGTCTCCAAGGGTCTATTGCTGCCTCGAGCACCTTATGGTCGTTCTCCTGTGAGTCTAGATTTTCGAATCCGACGCAAAAATGATAGTTAATTGTAACGTTCAGGGCCTTGTAATGACGATGGAACACTCAAATTGCGTCGAGATTCAATACATCGGCCTCCAGCCGACTTGTCCTCCAAGGGTCTATTGCTGCCTCGGGCACCTTATGGTCGTTCTCCTGTGAGTTTAGATTATCGAATCCGACGCAAAAATGATAGTTAATTACAACGTTCAGGGCCTCCTAATGCCGATGGAACACTCAAATTGCGTCGAGATTCAATACATCGGCCTCCAGCCGACTTGTCTCCAAGGGTCTATTGCTGCCTCGGGCACATTATGGTCGTTCTCCTGTGAGTCTAGATTTTCGAACCCGACGCTAAAATGATAGTTAATTGTAACGTTCAGGGCCTCCTAATGACGATAGAAGACTCAAATTGCGTGGCGATCCAATACATCGTCCTCCAGCCGACTTGTCTCCAAGGGTCTATTGCTGCCTCGGACACCTTATGGTCGTTCTCCTGTGAGTTTAGATAATCGAATCCGACGCCAAAATGATAGTTAATTGTAACGTTCAAGGCCTTCTAATGACGATGGGACACTCAAATTGCGTCGAGATTCAATACATCGTCCTCCAGCCGACTTGTCTCCAAGGGGATATTGCTGTCTCGGGCACAATATGATCCTTCTCCTGTGAGTCTAGATTTTCGAATCCGACGCAAAAATGATAGTGAATTATAACGTTCAGGGCCTCCTAATGCCGATGGAACACTCAAATTGCGTCGAGATTCAATACATCGGCCTCCAGCCGACTTGTCTCCAAGGGTCTATTGCTGCCTCGGGCACCTTATGGTCGTTGTCCTGTGAGTCTAGATTTTCGAATCCGACGCAAAAATGATAGTTAATTGTAATGTTCAGGGCCTTCTAATGACGATGGAACACTCAAATTGCGTCGAGATTCAATACATCGGCCTCCAGCCTACTTGTCTCCAAGGGGATATCGCTGCCTCGGGCACCACATGGTCCTTCTCCTGTGAGTCTAGATTTTCGAATCCGACGCAAAAATGATAGTGAATTGTAACGTTCAGCGCCTCCTAATGACGATAGAAGACTCAAATTGCGTCGCGATCCAATACATCGTCCTCCAGCCGACTTGTCTCCAAGGGTCTATTGCTGCCTCGGGCACCTTATGGTCGTTCTCCTGTGAGTCTAGATTTTCGAATCCGACGCAAAAATGATAGTTAATTGTAACGTTCAGGGCTTTGTAATGACGATGGAACACTCAAATTGCGTCGAGATTCAATACATCGGCCTCCAGCCGACTTGTCTCCAAGGGTCTATTGCTGCCTCGGGCACCTTATGGTCGTTCTCCTGTGAGTTTAGATTATCGAATCCGACGCAAAAATGATAGTTAATTATAACGTTCAGGGTCTCCTAATGCCGATGGAACACTCAAATTGCGTCGAGATTCAATACATCGGCCTCCAGCCGACTTGTCTCCAAGGGTCTATTGCTGCCTCGGGCACCTTATGGTCGTTCTCCTGTGAGTCTAGATTTTCGAACCCGACGCTAAAATGATAGTTAATTGTAACGTTCAGGGCCTCCTAATGACGATAGAAGACTCAAATTGCGTCGCGATCCAATACATCGTCCTCCAGCCGACTTGTCTCCAAGGGTCTATTGCTGCCTCGGGCACCTTATGGTCGTTCTCCTGTGAGTTTAGATTATCGAATCCGACGCAAAAATGATAGTTAATTGTAACGTTCAGGGCCTTCTAATGACGATGGGACACTCAAATTGCGTCGAGATTCAATACATCGTCCTCCAGCCGACTTGTCTCCAAGGGGATATTGCTGTCTCGGGCACAATATGATCCTTCTCCTGTGAGTCTAGATTTTCGAATCCGACGCAAAAATGATAGTGAATTGTAACGTTCAGCGCCTCCTAATGACGATAGAAGACTCAAATTGCGTCGCGATCCAATACATCGTCCTCCAACCGACTTGTCTCCAAGGGTCTATTGCTGCCTCGGGCACCTTATGGTCGTTCTCCTGTGAGTCTAGATTATCGAATCCGACGCAAAAATGATAGTTAATTGTAACGTTCAGGGCCTTCTAATGCCGATGGAACACTCAAATTGCGTCGAGATTCAATACATCGGCCTCCAGCCGACTAGTCTCCAAGGGTCTATTGCTGCCTCGGGCACCTTATGGTCGTTCTCCTGTGAGTTTAGATTATCGAATCCGACGCAAAAATGATAGTTAATTGTAACGTTCAGGGCGCCTAATGCCGATGGAACACTCAAATTATGTCGAGATTCAATACATCGGCCTCCAGCCGACTTGTCTCCAAGGGTCAATTGCTGCCTCGGGCACCTTATGGTCGTTGTCCTGTGAGTCTAGATTTTCGAATCCGACGCAAAAATGATAGTTAATTGTAACGTTCAGGGCCTTCTAATGACGATGGAACACTCAAATTGCGTCGAGATTCAATACATCGGCCTCCAGCCGACTTGTCTCCAAGGGTCTATTGCTGCCTCGGGCACCTTATGGTCGTTCTCCTGTGAGTTTAGATTATCGAATCCGACGCAAAAATGATAGTTAATTATAACGTTCAGGGCCTCCTAATGCCGATGGAACACTCAAATTGCGTCGAGATTCAATACATCGGCCTCCAGCCGACTTGTCTCCAAGGGTCTATTGCTGCCTCGGGCACCTTATAGTCGTTCTCCTGTGAGTCTAGATTTTCGAATCCGACGCAAAAATGATAGTGAATTGTAACGTTCAGCGCCTCCTAATGACGATAGAAGACTCAAATTGCGTCGCGATCCAATACATCGTCCTCCAGCCGACTTGTCTCCAAGGGTCTATTGCTGCCTCGGGCACAATATGATCCTTCTCCTGTGAGTCTAGATTTTCGAATCCGACGCAAAAATGATAGTGAATTGTAACGTCCAGCGCCTCCTAATGACGATAGAAGACTCAAATTGCGTCGCGATCCAATACATCGTCCTCCAGCCGACTTGTGTCCAAGGGTCTATTGCTGCCTCGGGCACCTTATGGTCGTTCTCCTGTGAGTTTAGATTATCGAATCCGACGCAAAAATGATAGTTAATTATAACGTTCAGGGCCTCCTAATGCCGATGGAACACTCAAATTGCGTCGAGATTCAATACATCGGCCTCCAGCCGACTTGCCTCCAAGGGTGTATTGCTGCCTCGGGCACCTTATGGTCGTTGTCCTGTGAGTCTAGATTTTCGAACCCGACGCTAAAATGATAGTTAATTGTAACGTTCAGGGCCTCCTAATGACGATAGAAGACTCAAATTGCGTCGCGATCCAATACATCGTCCTCCAGCCGACTTGTCTCCAAGGGTCTATTGCTTCCTCGGGCACCTTATGGTCGTTCTCCTGTGAGTTTAGATTATCGAATCCGACGCAAAAATGATAGTTAATTGTAACGTTCAGGGCCTTCTAATGACGATGGGACACTCAAATTGCGTCGAGATTCAATACATCGTCCTCCAGCCGACTTGTCTCCAAGGGGATATTGCTGTCTCGGGCACAATATGATCCTTCTCCTGTGAGTCTAGATTTTCGAATCCGACGCAAAAATGATAGTGAATTGTAACGTTCAGCGCCTCCTAATGACGATAGAAGACTCAAATTGCGTCGCGATCCAATACATCGTCCTCCAGCCGACTTGTCTCCAAGGGTCTATTGCTGCCTCGGGCACCTTATGGTCGTTCTCCTGTGAGTCTAGATTATCGAATCCGACGCAAAAATGATAGTTAATTGTAACGTTCAGGGCCTTCTAATGCCGATGGAACACTCAAATTGCGTCGAGATTCAATACATCGTCCTCCAGCCGACTTGTCTCCAAGGGGATATTGCTGTCTCGGGCACAATATGATCCTTCTCCTGTGAGTCTAGATTTCGAATCCGACGCAAAAATGATAGTGAGTTGTAACGTTCAGCGCCTCCTAATGACGATAGAAGACTCAAATTGCGTCGCGATCCAATACATCGTCCTCCAGCCGACTTGTCTCCAAGGGTCTATTGCTGCCTCGGGCACCTTATGGTCGTTCTCCTGTGAGTCTAGATTTTCGAACCCGACGCAAAAATGATAGTTAATTGTAACGTTCAGGGCCTTCTAATGCCGATGGAACACTCAAATTGCGTCGAGATTCAATACATCGGCCTCCAGCCGACTTGTCTCCAAGGGTCTATTGCTGCCTCGGGCACCTTATGGTCGTTCTCCTGTGAGTCTAGATTTTCGAATCCGACGCAAAAATGATAGTTAATTGTAACGTTCAGGGCCTTCTAATGACGATGGAACACTCAAATTGCGTGGCGATCCAATACATCGTCCTCCAGCCGACTTGTCTCCAAGGGTCTATTGCTGCCTCGGGCACCTTATGGTCGTTCTCCTGTGAGTTTAGATTATCGAATCCGACGCCAAAATGATAGTTAATTGTAACGTTCAAGGCCTTCTAATGACGATGGGACACTCAAATTGCGTCGAGATTCAATACATCGTCCTCCAGCCGACTTGTCTCCAAGGGGATATTGCTGTCTCGGGCACAATATGATCCTTCTCCTGTGAGTCTAGATTTTCGAATCCGACGCAAAAATGATAGTGAATTATAACGTTCAGGGCCTCCTAATGCCGATGGAACACTCAAATTGCGTCGAGATTCAATACATCGGCCTCCAGCCGACTTGTCTCCAAGGGTCTATTGCTGCCTCGGGCACCTTATGGTCGTTGTCCTGTGAGTCTAGATTTTCGAATCCGACGCAAAAATGATAGTTAATTGTAATGTTCAGGGCCTTCTAATGACGATGGAACACTCAAATTGCGTCGAGATTCAATACATCGGCCTCCAGCCTACTTGTCTCCAAGGGGATATCGCTGCCTCGGGCACCACATGGTCCTTCTCCTGTGAGTCTAGATTTTCGAATCCGACGCAAAAATGATAGTGAATTGTAACGTTCAGCGCCTCCTAATGACGATAGAAGACTCAAATTGCGTCGCGATCCAATACATCGTCCTCCAGCCGACTTGTCTCCAAGGGTCTATTGCTGCCTCGGGCACCTTATGGTCGTTCTCCTGTGAGTCTAGATTTTCGAATCCGACGCAAAAATGATAGTTAATTGTAACGTTCAGGGCCTTGTAATGACGATGGAACACTCAAATTGCGTCGAGATTCAATACATCGGCCTCCAGCCGACTTGTCTCCAAGGGTCTATTGCTGCCTCGGGCACCTTATGGTCGTTCTCCTGTGAGTTTAGATTATCGAATCCGACGCAAAAATGATAGTTAATTATAACGTTCAGGGTCTCCTAATGCCGATGGAACACTCAAATTGCGTCGAGATTCAATACATCGGCCTCCAGCCGACTTGTCTCCAAGGTCTATTGCTGCCTCGGGCACCTTATGGTCGTTCTCCTGTGAGTCTAGATTTTCGAACCCGACGCTAAAATGATAGTTAATTGTAACGCTCAGGGCCTCCTAATGACGATAGAAGACTCAAATTGCGTCGCGATCCAATACATCGTCCTCCAGCCGACTTGTCTCCAAGGGTCTATTGCTGCCTCGGGCACCTTATGGTCGTTCTCCTGTGAGTTTAGATTATCGAATCCGACGCAAAAATGATAGTTAATTGTAACGTTCAGGGCCTTCTAATGACGATGGGACACTCAAATTGCGTCGAGATTCAATACATCGTCCTCCAGCCGACTTGTCTCCAAGGGGATATTGCTGTCTCGGGCACAATATGATCCTTCTCCTGTGAGTCTAGATTTTCGAATCCGACGCAAAAATGATAGTTAATTGTAACGTTCAGGGCCTTCTAATGCCGATGGAACACTCAAATTGCGTCGAGATTCAATACATCGGCCTCCAGCCGACTAGTCTCCAAGGGTCTATTGCTGCCTCGGGCACCTTATGGTCGTTCTCCTGTGAGTTTAGATTATCGAATCCGACGCAAAAATGATAGTTAATTGTAACGTTCAGGGCGCCTAATGCCGATGGAACACTCAAATTATGTCGAGATTCAATACATCGGCCTCCAGCCGACTTGTCTCCAAGGGTCAATTGCTGCCTCGGGCACCTTATGGTCGTTGTCCTGTGAGTCTAGATTTTCGAATCCGACGCAAAAATGATAGTTAATTGTAACGTTCAGGGCCTTCTAATGACGATGGAACACTCAAATTGCGTCGAGATTGAATACATCGGCCTCCAGCCGACTTGTCTCCAAGGGTCTATTGCTGCCTCGGGCACCTTATGGTCGTTCTCCTGTGAGTTTAGATTATCGAATCCGACGCAAAAATAATAGTTAATTATAACGTTCAGGGCCTCCTAATGCCGATGGAACACTCAAATTGCGTCGAGATTCAATACATCGGCCTCCAGCCGACTTGTCTCCAAGGGTCTATTGCTGCCTCGGGCACCTTATAGTCGTTCTCCTGTGAGTCTAGATTTTCGAATCCGACGCAAAAATGATAGTGAATTGTAACGTTCAGCGCCTCCTAATGACGATAGAAGACTCAAATTGCGTCGCGATCCAATACATCGTCCTCCAGCCGACTTGTCTCCAAGGGTCTATTGCTGCCTCGGGCACAATATGATCCTTCTCCTGTGAGTCTAGATTTTCGAATCCGACGCAAAAATGATAGTGAATTGTAACGTCCAGCGCCTCCTAATGACGATAGAAGACTCAAATTGCGTCGCGATCCAATACATCGTCCTCCAGCCGACTTGTGTCCAAGGGTCTATTGCTGCCTCGGGCACCTTATGGTCGTTCTCCTGTGAGTTTAGATTATCGAATCCGACGCAAAAATGATAGTTAATTATAACGTTCAGGGCCTCCTAATGCCGATGGAACACTCAAATTGCGTCGAGATTCAATACATCGGCCTCCAGCCGACTTGCCTCCAAGGGTGTATTGCTGCCTCGGGCACCTTATGGTCGTTGTCCTGTGAGTCTAGATTTCGAACCCGACGCTAAAATGATAGTTAATTGTAACGTTCAGGGCCTCCTAATGACGATAGAAGACTCAAATTGCGTCGCGATCCAATACATCGTCCTCCAGCCGACTTGTCTCCAAGGGTCTATTGCTTCCTCGGGCACCTTATGGTCGTTCTCCTGTGAGTTTAGATTATCGAATCCGACGCAAAAATGATAGTTAATTGTAACGTTCAGGGCCTTCTAATGACGATGGGACACTCAAATTGCGTCGAGATTCAATACATCGTCCTCCAGCCGACTTGTCTCCAAGGGGATATGGCTGTCTCGGGCACAATATGATCCTTCTCCTGTGAGTCTAGATTTTCGAATCCGACGCAAAAATGATAGTGAATTGTAACGTTCAGCGCCTCCTAATGACGATAGAAGACTCAAATTGCGTCGCGATCCAATACATCGTCCTCCAGCCGACTTGTCTCCAAGGGTCTATTGCTGCCTCGGGCACCTTATGGTCGTTCTCCTGTGAGTCTAGATTATCGAATCCGACGCAAAAATGATAGTTAATTGTAACGTTCAGGGCCTTCTAATGCCGATGGAACACTCAAATTGCGTCGAGATTCAATACATCGTCCTCCAGCCGACTTGTCTCCAAGGGGATATTGCTGTCTCGGGCACAATATGATCCTTCTCCTGTGAGTCTAGATTTTCGAATCCGACGCAAAAATGATAGTGAGTTGTAACGTTCAGCGCCTCCTAATGACGATAGAAGACTCAAATTGCGTCGCGATCCAATACATCGTCCTCCAGCCGACTTGTCTCCAAGGGTCTATTGCTGCCTCGGGCACCTTATGGTCGTTCTCCTGTGAGTCTAGATTTTCGAATCCGACGCAAAAATGATAGTTAATTGTAACGTTCAGGGCCTTGTAATGACGATGGAACACTCAAATTGCGTCGAGATTCAATACATCGGCCTCCAGCCGACTTGTCTCCAAGGATCTATTGCTGCCTCGGGCACTTATGGTCGTTGTCCTGTGAGTCTAGATTTTCGAACCCGACGCTAAAATGATAGTTAATTGTAACGTTCAGGGCCTCCTAATGACGATAGAAGACTCAAATTGCGTCGCGATCCAATACATCGTCCTCCAGCCGACTTGTCTCCAAGGGTCTATTGCTTCCTCGGGCACCTTATGGTCGTTCTCCTGTGAGTTTAGATTATCGAATCCGACGCAAAAATGATAGTTAATTGTAACGTTCAGGGCCTTCTAATGACGATGGGACACTCAAATTGCGTCGAGATTCAATACATCGTCCTCCAGCCGACTTGTCTCCAAGGGGATATTGCTGTCTCGGGCACAATATGATCCTTCTCCTGTGAGTCTAGATTTTCGAATCCGACGCAAAAATGATAGTGAATTGTAACGTTCAGCGCCTCCTAATGACGATAGAAGACTCAAATTGCGTCGCGATCCAATACATCGTCCTCCAGCCGACTTGTCTCCAAGGGTCTATTGCTGCCTCGGGCACCTTATGGTCGTTCTCCTGTGAGTCTAGATTATCGAATCCGACGCAAAAATGATAGTTAATTGTAACGTTCAGGGCCTTCTAATGCCGATGGAACACTCAAATTGCGTCGAGATTCAATACATCGTCCTCCAGCCGACTTGTCTCCAAGGGGATATTGCTGTCTCGGGCACAATATGATCCTTCTCCTGTGAGTCTAGATTTTCGAATCCGACGCAAAAATGATAGTGAGTTGTAACGTTCAGCGCCTCCTAATGACGATAGAAGACTCAAATTGCGTCGCGATCCAATACATCGTCCTCCAGCCGACTTGTCTCCAAGGGTCTATTGCTGCCTCGGGCACCTTATGGTCGTTCTCCTGTGAGTCTAGATTTTCGAACCCGACGCAAAAATGATAGTTAATTGTAACGTTCAGGGCCTTCTAATGCCGATGGAACACTCAAATTGCGTCGAGATTCAATACATCGGCCTCCAGCCGACTTGTCTCCAAGGGTCTATTGCTGCCTCGGGCACCTTATGGTCGTTCTCCTGTGAGTCTAGATTTTCGAATCCGACGCAAAAATGATAGTTAATTGTAACGTTCAGGGCCTTCTAATGACGATGGAACACTCAAATTGCGTCGCGATCCAATACATCGTCCTCCAGCCGACTTGTCTCCAAGGGTCTATTGCTGCCTCGGGCACCTTATGGTCGTTCTCCTGTGAGTTTAGATTATCGAATCCGACGCAAAAATGATAGTTAATTGTAACGTTCAGGGCCTTCTAATGACGATGGGACACTCAAATTGCGTCGAGATTCAATACATCGTCCTCCAGCCGACTTGTCTCCAAGGGGATATTGCTGTCTCGGGCACAATATGATCCTTCTCCTGTGAGTCTAGATTTTGGAATCCGACGCAAAAATGATAGTGAATTGTAACGTTCAGCGCCTCCTAATTACGATAGAAGACTCAAATTGCGTCGCGATCCAATACATCGTCCTCCAGCCGACTTGTCTCCAGGGGTCTATTGCTGCCTCGGGCACCTTATGGTCGTTCTCCTGTGAGTCTAGATTTTCGAATCCGACGCAAAAATGATAGTTAATTGTAACGTTCAGGGCCTTGTAATGACGATGGAACACTCAAATTGCGTCGAGATTCAATACATCGGCCTCCAGCCGACTTGTCTCCAAGGGTCTATTGCTGCCTCGGGCACCTTATGGTCGTTCTCCTGTGAGTCTAGATTTTCGAATCCGACGCAAAAATGATAGTTAATTGTAACGTTCAGGGCCTTGTAATGACGATGGAACACTCAATTGCGTCGCGATCCAATACATCGTCCTCCAGCCGACTTGTCTCCAAGGATCTAATGCTGCCTCGGGCACTTTATGGTCGTTCTCTTGTAATTCTAGATTTTCGAATCCGACGCAAAAATGATAGTGAATTGTAACGTTCAGCGCCTCCTAATGACGATAGAAGACTCAAATTGCGTCGCGATCCAATACATCGTCCTATAGCCGACTTGTCTCCAAGGGTCTATTGCTGCCTCGGGCACCTTATGGTCGTTCTCCTGTGAGTCTAGATTTTCGAATCCGACGCAAAAATGATAGTTAATTGTAACGTTCAGGGCCTCCTAATGCCGATGGAACACTCAAATTGCGTCGAGATTCAATACATCGTCCTCCGGCCGACTTGTCTCCAAGGGGATATTACTGTCTCGGGCACAATATGATCCTTCTCCTGTGAGTCTAGATTTTCGAATCCGACGCAAAATGATAGTGAATTGTAACGTTCAGCGCCTCCTAAAGAATATAGAAGACTCAAATTGCGTCGCGATCCAATACATCGTCCTCCAGCCGACTTGTCTCCAAGGGTCTATTGCTGCCTCGGGCACTTTATGGTCGTTCTCCTGTGAGTCTAGATTTTCGAATCCGACGCAAAAATGATAGTTAATTGTAACGTTCAGGGCCTTCTAATGCCGATGGAACACTCAAATTGCGTCGAGATTCAATACATCGGCCTCCAGCCGACTTGTCTCCAAGGGTCTATTGCTGCCTCGGGCACCTTATGGTCGTTCTCCTGTGAGTTTAGATTATCGAATCCGACGCAAAAATGATAGTTAATTGTAACGTTCAGGCGCCTAATGCCGATGGAACACTCAAATTATGTCGAGATTCAATACATCGGCCTCCAGCCGACTTGTCTCCAAGGGTCTATTGCTGCCTCGGGCACCTTATGGTCGTTGTCCTGTGAGTCTAGATTTTCGAATCCGACGCAAAAATGATAGTTAATTGTAACGTTCAGGGCCTTGTAATGACGATGGAACACTCAAATTGCGTCGAGATTCAATACATCGGCCTCCAGCCGACTTGTCTCCAGGGTCTATTGCTGCCTCGGGCACCTTATGGTCGTTCTCCTGTGAGTTTAGATTATCGAATCCGACGCAAAAATGATAGTTAATTATAACGTTCAGGGCCTCCTAATGCCGATGGAACACTCAAATTGCGTCGAGATTCAATACATCGGCCTCCAGCCGACTTGTCTCCAAGGGTCTATTGCTGCCTCGGGCACCTTATGGTCGTTCTCCTGTGAGTCTAGATTTTCGAATCCGACGCAAAAATGATAGTGAATTGTAACGTTCAGCGCCTCCTAATGACGATAGAAGACTCAAATTGCGTCGCGATCCAATACATCGTCCTCCAGCCGACTTGTCTCCAAGGGTCTATTGCTGCCTCGGGCACAATATGATCCTTCTCCTGTGAGTCTAGATTTTCGAATCCGACGCAAAAATGATAGTGAATTGTAACGTCCAGCGCCTCCTAATGACGATAGAAGACTCAAATTTGCGTCGCGATCCAATACATCGTCCTCCAGCCGACTTGTGTCCAAGGGTCTATTGCTGCCTCGGGCACCTTATGGTCGTTCTCCTGTGAGTTTAGATTATCGAATCCGACGCAAAAATGATAGTTAATTATAACGTTCAGGGCCTCCTAATGCCGATGGAACACTCAAATTGCGTCGAGATTCAATACATCGGCCTCCAGCCTACTTGTCTCATAGGGGATATCGCTGCCTCGGGCACCACATGGTCCTTCTCCTGTGAGTCTAGATTTTCGAATCCGACGCAAAAATGATAGTGAATTGTAACGTTCAGCGCCTCCTAATGACGATAGAAGACTCAAATTGCGTCGCGATCCAATACATCGTCCTCCAGCCGACTTGTCTCCAAGGGTCTATTGCTGCCTCAAGCACCTTATGGTCGTTCTCCTGTGAGTCTAGATTTTCGAATCCGACGCAAAAATGATAGTTAATTGTAACGTTCAGGGCCTTCTAATGACGATGGAACACTCAAAATGCGTCGAGATTCAATACATCGGCCTCCAGCCGACTTGTCTCCAAGGGTCAATTGCTGCCTCGGGCACCTTATGGTCGTTGTCCTGTGAGTCTAGATTTTCGAATCCGACGCAAAAATGATAGTTAATTGTAATGTTCAGGGCCTCTAATGACGATGGAACACTCAAATTGCGTCGAGATTCAATACATCGGCCTCCAGCCTACTTGTCTCCAAGGGGATATCGCTGCCTCGTGCACCACATGGTACTTCTCCTGTGAGTCTAGATTTTCGAATCCGACGCAAAAATGATAGTTAATTGTAACGTTCAGGGCCTTGTAATGACGATGGAACACTCAAATTGCGTCGAGATTCAATACATCGGCCTCCAGCCGACTTGTCTCCAAGGGTCTATTGCTGCCTCGGGCACCTTATGGTCGTTCTCCTGTGAGTCTAGATTTTCGAACCCGACGCTAAAATGATAGTTAATTGTAACGTTCAGGGCCTCCTAATGACGATGGGACACTCAAATTGCGTCGAGATTCAATACATCGTCCTCCAGCCGACTTGTCTCCAAGGGGATATTGCTGTCTCGGGCACAATATGATCCTTCTCCTGTGAGTCTAGATTTTCGAATCCGACGCAAAAATGATAGTGAATTGTAACGTTCAGCGCCTCCTAATGACGATAGAAGACTCAAATTGCGTCGCGATCCAATACATCGTCCTCCAGCCGACTTGTCTCCAAGGGTCTATTGCTGCCTCGGGCACCTTACGGTCGTTCTCCTGTGAGTCTAGATTATCGAATCCGACGCAAAAATGATAGTTAATTGTAACGTTCAGGGCCTTCTAATGCCGATGGAACACTCAAATTGCGTCGAGATTCAATACATCGGCCTCCAGCCGACTTGTCTCCAAGGGTCTATTGCTGCCTCGGGCACCTTATGGTCGTTCTCCTGTGAGTTTAGATTATCGAATCCGACGCAAAAATGATAGTTAATTGTAACGTTCAGGGCGCCTAATGCCGATGGAGCACTCAAATTATGTCGAGATTCAATACATCGGCCTCCAGCCGACTTGTCTCCAAGGGTCTATTGCTGCCTCGGGCACCTTATGGTCGTTGTCCTGTGAGTCTAGATTTTCGAATCCGACGCAAAAATGATAGTTAATTGTAACGTTCAGGGCCTTCTAATGACGATGGAACACTCAAATTGCGTCGAGATTCAATACATCGGCCTCCAGCCGACTTGTCTCCAAGGGTCTATTGCTGCCTCGGGCACCTTATGGTCGTTCTCCTGTGAGTTTAGATTATCGAATCCGACGCAAAAATGATAGTTAATTATAACGTTCAGGGCCTCCTAATGCCGATGGAACACTCAAATTGCGTCGAGATTCAATACATCGGCCTCCAGCCGACTTGTCTCCAAGGGTCTATTGCTGCCTCGGGCACCTTATGGTCGTTCTCCTGTGAGTCTAGATTTTCGAATCCGACGCAAAAATGATAGTGAATTGTAACGTTCAGCGCCTCCTAATGACTATAGAAGACTCAAATTGCGTCGCGATCCAATACATCGTCCTCCAGCCGACTTGTCTCCAAGGGTCTATTGCTGCCTCGGGCACCTTATGGTCGTTCTCCTGTGAGTTTAGATTATCGAATCCGACGCAAAAATGATAGTTAATTGTAACGTTCAGGGCCTTCTAATGACGATGGGACACTCAAATTGCGTCGAGATTCAATACATCGTCCTCCAGCCGACTTGTCTCCAAGGGGATATTGCTGTCTCGGGCACAATATGATCCTTCTCCTGTGAGTCTAGATTTTCGAATCCGACGCAAAAATGATAGTGAATTGTAACGTTCAGCGCCTCCTAATGACGATAGAAGACTCAAATTGCGTCGCGATCCAATACATTGTCCTCCAGCCGACTTGTCTCCAAGGGTCTATTGCTGCCTCGGGCACCTTATGGTCGTTCTCCTGTGAGTCTAGATTATCGAATCCGACGCAAAAATGATAGTTAATTGTAACGTTCAGGGCCTTCTAATGCCGATGGAACACTCAAATTGCGTCGAGATTCAATACATCGTCCTCCAGCCGACTTGTCTCCAAGGGGATATTGCTGTCTCGGGCACAATATGATCCTTCTCCTGTGAGTCTAGATTTTCGAATCCGACGCAAAAATGATAGTGAGTTGTAACGTTCAGCGCCTCCTAATGACGATAGAAGACTCAAATTGCGTCGCGGTCCAATACATCGTCCTCCAGCCGACTTGTCTCCAAGGGTCTATTGCTGCCTCGGGCACATTATGGTCGTTCTCCTGTGAGTCTAGATTTTCGAACCCGACGCAAAAATGATAGTTAATTGTAACGTTCAGGGCCTTCTAATGCCGATGGAACACTCAAATTGCGTCGAGATTCAATACATCGTCCTCCAGCCGACTTGTCTCCAAGGGGATATTGCTGTCTCGGGCACAATATGATCCTTCTCCTGTGAGTCTAGATTTTGGAATCCGACGCAAAAATGATAGTGAATTGTAACGTTCAGCGCCTCCTAATGACGATAGAAGACTCAAATTGCGTCGCGATCCAATACATCGTCCTCCAGCCGACTTGTCTCCAAGGGTCTATTGCTGCCTCGGGCACCTTATGGTCGTTCTCCTGTGAGTCTAGATTTTCGAATCCGACGCAAAAATGATAGTTAATTGTAACGTTCAGGGCCTTGTAATGACGATGGAACACTCAAATTGCGTCGAGATTCAATACATCGGCCTCCAGCCGACTTGTCTCCAAGGGTCTATTGCTGCCTCGGGCACCTTATGGTCGTTCTCCTGTGAGTCTAGATTTTCGAATCCGACGCAAAAATGATAGTTAATTGTAACGTTCAGGGCCTTGTAATGACGATGGAACACTCAAATTGCGTCGCGATCCAATACATCGTCCTCCAGCCGACTTGTCTCCAAGGGTCTATTGCTGCCTCGGGCACTTTATGGTCGTTCTCTTGTAATTCTAGATTTTCGAATCCGACGCAAAAATGATAGTGAATTGTAACGTTCAGCGCCTCCTAATGACGATAGAAGACTCAAATTGCGTCGCGATCCAATACATCGTCCTATAGCCGACTTGTCTCCAAGGGTCTATTGCTGCCTCGGGCACCTTATGGTCGTTCTCCTGTGAGTCTAGATTTTCGAATCCGACGCAAAAATGATAGTTAATTGTAACGTTCAGGGCCTTGTAATGACGATGGAACACTCAAATTGCGTCGCGATCCAATACATCGTCCTCCAGCCGACTTGTCTCCAAGGGTCTATTGCTGCCTCGGGCACCTTATGGTCGTTCTCCTGTGAGTTTAGATTATCGAATCCGACGCAAAAATGATAGTTAATTGTAACGTTCAGGGCCTTCTAATGACGATGGGACACTCAAATTGCGTCGAGATTCAATACATCGGCCTCCAGCCGACTTGTCTCCAAGGGGATATTGCTGTCTCGGGCACAATATGATCCTTCTCCTGTGAGTCTAGATTTTCGAATCCGACGCAAAAATGATAGTGAATTGTAACGTTCAGCGCCTCCTAATGACGATAGAAGACTCAAATTGCGTCGCGATCCAATACATCGTCCTCCAGCCGACTTGTCTCCAAGGGTCTATTGCTGCCTCGGGCACCTTATGGTCGTTCTCCTGTGAGTCTAGATTTTCGAATCCGACGCAAAAATGATAGTTAATTGTAACGTTCAGGGCCTTGTAATGACGATGGAACACTCAAATTGCGTCGCGATCCAATACATCGTCCTCCAGCCGACTTGTCTCCAAGGGTCTATTGCTGCCTCGGGCACCTTATGGTCGTTCTCCTGTGAGTTTAGATTATCGAATCCGACGCAAAAATGATAGTTAATTGTAACGTTCAGGGCCTTCTAATGACGATGGAACACTCAAATTGCGTCGAGATTCAATACATCGGCCTCCAGCCTACTTGTCTCCAAGGGGATATCGCTGCCTCGGGCACCACATGGTCCTTCTCCTGTGAGTCTAGATTTTCGAATCCGACGCAAAAATGATAGTTAATTGTAACGTTCAGGGCCTTCTAATGCCGATGGAACACTCAAATTGCGTCGAGATTCAATACATCGGCCTCCAGCCGACTTGTCTCCAAGGGTCTATTGCTGCCTCGGGCACCTTATGGTCGTTGTCCTGTGAGTCTAGATTTTCGAATCCGACGCAAAAATGATAGTTTATTGTAACGTTCAGCGCCTCCTAATGACGATAGAAGACTCAAATTGCGTCGCGATCCAATACATCGTCCTCCAGCCGACTTGTCTCCAAGGGTCTATTGCTGCCTCGGGCACCTTATGGTCGTTCTCCTGTGAGTCTAGATTTTCGAATCCGACGCAAAAATGATAGTGAATTGTAACGTTCAGCGCCTCCTAATGACGATAGAAGACTCAAATTGCGTCGCGATCCAATACATCGTCCTCCAGCCGACTTGTCTCCAAGGGTCTATTGCTGCCTCGGGCACCTTATGGTCGTTCTCCTGTGAGTCTAGATTTTCGAATCCGACGCAAAAATGATAGTTAATTGTAACGTTCAGGGCCTTGTAATGACGATGGAACACTCAAATTGCGTCGAGATTCAATACATCGGCCTCCAGCCGACTTGTCTCCAAGGGTCTATTGCTGCCTCGGGCACCTTATGGTCGTTCTCCTGTGAGTTTAGATTATCGAATCCGACGCAAAAATGATAGTTAATTATAACGTTCAGGGCCTCCTAATGCCGATGGAACACTCAAATTGCGTCGAGATTCAATACATCGGCCTCCAGCCGACTTGTCTCCAAGGGTCTATTGCTGCCTCGGGCACCTTATGGTCGTTCTCCTGTGAGTCTAGATTTTCGAACCCGACGCTAAAATGATAGTTAATTGTAACGTTCAGGGCCTCCTAATGACGATAGAAGACTCAAATTGCGTCGCGATCCAATACATCGTCCTCCAGCCGACTTGTCTCCAAGGGTCTATTGCTGCCTCGGGCACCTTATGGTCGTTCTCCTGTGAGTTTAGATTATCGAATCCGACGCAAAAATGATAGTTAATTGTAACGTTCAGGGCCTTGTAATGACGATGGAACACTCAAATTGCGTCGAGATTCAATACATCGGCCTCCAGCCGACTTGTCTCCAAGGGTCTATTGCTGCCTCGGGCACCTTATGGTCGTTCTCCTGTGAGTTTAGATTATCGAATCCGACGCAAAAATGATAGTTAATTATAACGTTCAGGGCCTCCTAATGCCGATGGAACACTCAAATTGCGTCGAGATTCAATACATCGTCCTCCAGCCGACTTGTCTCCAAGGGGATATTGCTGTCTCGGGCACAATATGATCCTTCTCCTGTGAGTCTAGATTTTCGAATCCGACGCAAAAATGATAGTGAATTGTAACGTTCAGCGCCTCCTAATGACGATAGAAGACTCAAATTGCGTCGCGATCCAATACGTCGTCCTCCAGCCGACTTGTCTCCAAGGGTCTATTGCTGCCTCGGGCACCTTATGGTCGTTCTCCTGTGAGTCTAGATTATCGAATCCGACGCAAAAATGATAGTTAATTATAACGTTCAGGGCCTCCTAATGCCGATGGAACACTCAAATTGCGTCGAGATTCAATACATCGGCCTCCAGCCTACTTGTCTCCAAGGGTCTATTGCTGCCTCGGGCACCTTATGGTCGTTGTCCTGTGAGTCTAGATTTTCGAATCCGACGCAAAAATGATAGTTAATTGTAACGTTCAGGGCCTTCTAATGACGATGGAACACTCAAATTGTGTCGAGATTCAATACATCGGCCTCCAGCCTACTTGTCTCCAACGGGATATCGCTGCCTCGGGCATCACATGGTCCTTCTCCTGTGAGTCTAGATTTTCGAATCCGACGCAAAAATGATAGTTAATTGTAACGTTCAGGGCCTTGTAATGACGATGGAACACTCAAATTGCGTCGCGATCCAATACATCGTCCTCCAGCCGACTTGTCTCCAAGGGTCTATTGCTGCCTCGGGCACCTTATGGTCGTTCTCCTGTGAGTTTAGATTATCGAATCCGACGCAAAAATGATAGTTAATTGTAACGTTTAGGGCCTTCTAATGACGATGGGACACTCAAATTGCGTCGAGATTCAATACATCGTCCTCCAGCCGACTTGTCTCCAAGGGGATATTGCTGTCTCGGGCACAATATGATCCTTCTCCTGTGAGTCTAGATGTTCGAATCCGACGCAAAAATGATAGTGAATTGTAACGTTCAGCGCCTCCTATTGACGATAGAAGACTCAAATTGCGTCGCGATCCAATACATCGTCCTCCAGCCGACTTGTCTCCAAGGGTCTATTGCTGCCTCGGGCACAATATGATCCTTCTCCTGTGAGTTTAGATTATCGAATCCGACGCAAAATGATAGTTAATTGTAACTTTCAGGGCCTCCTAATGCCGATGGAACACTCAAATTATGTCGAGATTCAATACATCGGCCTCCAGCCGACTTGTCTCCAAGGGGTCTATTGCTGCCTCGGGCACCTTATGGTCGTTCTCCTGTGAGTTTAGATTATCGAATCCGACGCAAAAATGATCGTTAATTATAACGTTCAGGGCCTCCTAATGCCGATGGAACACTCAAATTGCGTCGAGATTCAATACATCGGCCTCCAGCCTACTTGTCTCCAAGGGTCTATTGCTGCCTCGGGCACCTTATGGTCGTTCTCCTGTGAGTTTAGATTATCGAATACGACGCAAAAATGATCGTTAATTATAACGTTCAGGGCCTCCTAATGCCGATGGAACACTCAAATTGCGTCGAGATTCAATACATCGGCCTCCAGCCGACTTGTCTCCAATGGTCTATTGCTGCCTCGGGCACCTTATGGTCGTTGTCCTGTGAGTCTAGATTTTCGAATCCGACGCAAAAATGATAGTTAATTGTAACGTTCAGGGCCTTCTAATGACGATGGAACACTCAAATTGCGTCGAGATTCAATACATCGGCCTCCAGCCTACTTGTCTCCAAGGGGATATCGCTGCCTCGGGCACCACATGGTCCTTCTCCTGTGAGTATTGATTTTCGAATCCGACGCAAAAATGATAGTGAATTGTAACGTTCAGCGCCTCCTAATGACGATAGAAGACTCAAATTGCGTCGCGATCCAATACATCGTCCTCCAGCCGACTTGTCTCCAAGGGTCTATTGCTGCCTCGGGCACATTATGGTCGTTCTCCTGTGAGTCTAGATTTTCGAATCCGACGCAAAAATGATAGTGAATTGTAACGTTCAGCGCCTCCTAATGACGATGGAAGACTCAAATTGCGTCGCGATCCAATACATCGTCCTCCAGCCGACTTGTCTCTAAGGGTCTATTGCTGCCTCTGGCACCTTATGGTCGTTCTCCTGTGAGTTTAGATTATCGAATCCGACGCAAAAATGATAGTTAATTGTAACGTTCAGGGCCTTCTAATGACGATGGGACACTCAAATTGCGTCGAGATTCAATACATCGTCCTCCAGCCGACTTGTCTCCAAGGGGATATTGCTGTCTCGGGCACAATATGATCCTTCTCCTGTGAGTCTAGATTTTCGAATCCGACGCAAAAATGATAGTGAATTGTATCGTTCAGCGCCTCCTAATGACGATAGAAGACTCAAATTGCGTCGCGATCCAATACATCGTCCTCCAGCCGACTTGTCTCCAAGGGTCTATTGCTGCCTCGGGCACCTTATGGTCGTTCTGCTGTGAGTCTAGATTATCGAATCCGACGCAAAAATGATAGTTAATTGTAACGTTCAGGGCCTTCTAATGCCGATGGAACACTCAAATTGCGTCGAGATTCAATACATTGGCCTCCAGCCGACTTGTCTCCAAGGGTCTATTGCTGCCTCGGGCACCTTATGGTCGTTCTCCTGTGAGTTTAGATTATCGAATCCGACGCAAAAAATGATAGTTAATTGTAACGTTCAGGGGCCTTGTAATGACGATGGAACACTCAAATTGCGTCGCGATCCAATACATCGTCCTCCAGCCGACTTGTCTCCAAGGGTCTATTGCTGCCTCGGGCACCTTATGGTCGTTCTCCTGTGAGTTTAGATTATCGAATCCGGACGCAAAATGATAGTTAATTGTAACGTTCAGGGCCCTTCTAATGACGATGGGACACTCAAATTGCGTCGAGATTCAATACATCGGCCCTCCAGCCGACTTGTCTCCAAGGGGAATATTGCTGTCTCGGGCACAATATGATCCTTCTCCTGTGAGTCTAGATTTTCGAATCCGACGCAAAAATGATAGTGAATTGTAACGTTCAGCGCCTCCTAATGACGATAGAAGACTCAAAATTGCGTCGCGATCCAATACATCGTCCTCCAGCCGACTTGTCTCCAAGGGTCTATTGCTGCCTCGGGCACCTTATGGTCGTTCTCCTGTGTGTCTAGATTTTCGAATCCGACGCAAAAATGATAGTTAATTGTAACGTTCAGGGCCTTGTAATGACGATGGAACACTCAAATTGCGTCGCGATCCAATACATCGTCCTCCAGCCGACTTGTCTCCAAGGGTCTATTGCTGCCTCGGGCACCTTATGGTCGTTCTCCTGTGAGTTTAGATTATCGAATCCGACGCAAAAATGATAGTTAATTGTAACGTTCAGGGCCTTCTAATGACGATGGAACACTCAAATTGCGTCGAGATTCAATACATCGGCCTCCAGCCTACTTGTCTCCAAGGGGATATTCGCTGCCTCGGCACCACATGGTCCTTCTCCTGTGAGTCTAGATTTTCGAATCCGACGCAAAAATGATAGTTAATTGTAACGTTCAGGGCCTTCTAATGCCGATGGAACACTCAAATTGCGTCGAGATTCAATACATCGGCCTCCAGCCGACTTGTCTCCAAGGGTCTATTGCTGCCTCGGGCACCTTATGGTCGTTGTCCTGTGAGTCTAGATTTTCGAATCCGACGCAAAAATGATAGTTTATTGTAACGTTCAGCGCCTCCTAATGACGATAGAAGACTCAAATTGCGTCGCGATCCAATACATCGTCCTCCCAGCCGACTTGTCTCCAAGGGTCTATTGCTGACATCGGGCACCTTATGGTCGTTCTCCTGTGAGTCTAGATTTTCGAATCCGACGCAAAAATGATAGTGAATTGTAACGTTCAGCGCCTCCTAATGACGATAGAAGACTCAAATTGCGTCGCGATCCAATACATCGTCCTCCAGCCGACTTGTCTCCAAGGGTCTATTGCTGCCCTCGGGCACCTTATGGTCGTTTCTCCTGTGAGTCTAGATTTTCGAATCCGACGCAAAAATGATAGTTAATTGTAACGTTCAGGGCCTTGTAATGACGATGGAACACTCAAATGCGTCGAGATTCAATACATCGGGCCTCCAGCCGACTTGTCTCCAAGGGTCTATTGCTGCCTCGGGCACCTTATGGTCGTTCTCCTGTGAGTTTAGATTATCGAATCCGACGCAAAAATGATAGTTATTATAACGTTCAGGGCCTCCTAATGCCGATGGAACACTCAAATTGCGTCGAGATTCCAATACATCGGCCTCCAGCCGACTTGTCTCCAAGGGTCTATTGCTGCCTCGGGCACCTTATGGTCGTTCTCCTGTGAGTCTAGATTTTCGAACCCGACGCTAAAATGATAGTTAATTGTAACGTCAGGGCCCTCCTAATGACGATAGAAGACTCAAATTGCGTCGCGATCCAATACATCGTCCTCCAGCCGACTTGTCTCCAAGGGTCTATTGCTGCCTCGGGCACTTATGGTCGTTCTCCTGTGAGTTTAGATTATCGAATCCGACGCAAAAATGATAGTTAATTGTAACGTTCAGGGCCTTGTAATGACGATGGAACAACTCAAATTGCGTCGAGATTCAATACATCGGCCTCCAGCCGACTTGTCTCCAAGGGTCTATTGCTGCCTCGGGCACCTTATGGTCGTTCTCCCTGTGAGTTTAGATTATCGAATCCGACGCAAAAATGATAGTTAATTATAACGTTCAGGGCCTCCTAATGCCGATGGAACACTCAAATTGCGTCGAGATTCAATACATCGTCCTCCAGCCGACTTGTCTCCAAGGGGATATTGCTGTCTCGGGCACAATATGATCCTTCTCCTGTGAGTCTAGATTTTCGAATCCGACGCAAAAATGATAGTGAATTGTAACGTTCAGCGCCTCCTAATGACGATAGAAGACTCAAATTGCGTCGCGATCCAATACGTCGTCCTCCAGCCGACTTGTCTCCAAGGGTCTATTGCTGCCTCGGGCACCTTATGGGCTCGTTCTTCCTGTGAGTCTAGATTATCGAATCCGACGCAAAAATGATAGTTAATTATAACGTTCAGGGCCTCCTAATTGCCGATGGAACACTCAAATTGCGTCGAGATTCAATACATCGGCCTCCAGCCCTACTTGTCTCCAAGGGTCTATTGCTGCCTCGGGCACCTTATGGTCGTTGTCCTGTGAGTCTAGATTTTCGAATCCGACGCAAAAATGATAGTTAATTGTAACGTTCAGGCCTTCTAATGACGATGGAACACTCAAATTGTGTCGAGATTCAATACATCGGCCTCCAGCCTACTTGTCTCCAACGGGATATCGCTGCCTCGGGCATCACATGGTCCTTCTCCTGTGAGTCCTAGATTTTCGAATCCGACGCCAAAAATGATAGTTAATTGTAAACGTTCAGGGCCTTGTAATGACGATGGAACACTCAAATTGCGTCGCGATCCAATACATCGTCCTCCAGCCGACTTGTCTCCAAGGGTCTATTGCTGCCTCGGGCACCTTATGGTCGTTCTCCTGTGAGTTTAGATTATCGAATCCGACGCAAAAATGATAGTTAATTGTAACGTTTAGGGCCTTCTAATGACGATGGGACACTCAAATTGCGTCGAGATTCAATACATCGTCCTCCAGCCGACTTGTCTCCAAGGGGATATTGCTGTCTCGGGCACAATATGATCCTTCTCCTGTGAGTCTAGATTTTCGAATCCGACGCAAAAATGATAGTGAATTGTAACGTTCAGCGCCTCCTATTGACGATAGAAGACTCAAATTGCGTCCGCGATCCAATACATCGTCCTCCAGCCGACTTGTCTCCAAGGGTCTATTTGCTGCCTCGGGCACAATATGATCCTCTCCTGTGAGTTTAGATTATCGAATCCGACGCAAAAATGATAGTTAATTGTAACTTTCAGGGCCTCCTAATGCCGATGGAACACTCAAATTATGTCGAGATTCAATACATCGGCCTCCAGCCGACTTGTCTCCAAGGGTCTATTGCTGCCTCGGGCACCTTATGGGTCGTTCTCCTGTGAGTTTTGATTATCGATCCGACGCAAAAATGATCGTTAATTATAACGTTCAGGGCCTCCTAATGCCGATGGAACACTCAAATTGCGTCGAGATTCAATACATCGGCCTCCAGCCTACTTGTCTCCAAGGGTCTATTGCTGCCTCGGGCACCTTATGGTCGTTCTCCTGTGAGTTTAGATTATCGAATACGACGCAAAAATGATCGTTAATTATAACGTTCAGGGCCTCCTAATGCCGATGGAACACTCAAATTGCGTCGAGATTCAATACCATCGGCCTCCAGCCGACTTGTCTCCAATGGTCTATTGCTGCCTCGGGCACCTTATGGTCGTTGTCCTGTGAGTCTAGATTTTCGAATCCGACGCAAAAATGATAGTTAATTGTAACGTTCAGGGCCTTCTAATGACGATGGAACACTCAAATTGCGTCGAGATTCAATACATCGGCCTCCAGCCTACTTGTCTCCAAGGGGATATCGCTGCCTCGGGCACCACATGGTCCTTCTCCTGTGAGTATTGATTTTCGAATCCGACGCAAAAATGATAGTGAATTGTAACGTTCAGCGCCCTCCTAATGACGATAGAAGACTCAAATTGCGTCGCGATCCAATACATCGTCCTCCAGCCGACTTGTCTCCAAGGGTCTATTGCTGCCTCGGGCACATTATGGTCGTTCTCCTGTGAGTCTAGATTTTCGAATCCGACGCCAAAATGATAGTGAATTGTAACGTTCAGCGCCTCCTAATGACGATGGAAGACTCAAATTGCGTCGCGATCCAATACATCGTCCTCCAGCCGACTTGTCCTCTAAGGGTCTATTGCTGCCTCTGGCACCTTATGGTCGTTCTCCTGTGAGTTTAGATTATCGAATCCGACGCAAAAAATGATAGTTAATTGTAACGTTCAGGGCCCTTCTAATGACGATGGGACACTCAAATTGCGTCGAGATTCAATACATCGTCCTCCAGCCGACTTGTCTCCAAGGGGATATTGCTGTCTCGGGCACAATATGATCCTTCTCCTGTGAGTCTAGATTTTCGAATCCGACGCAAAAATGATAGTGAAATTGTATCGTTCAGGCGCCTCCTAATGACGATAGAAGACTCAAATTGCGTCGCGATCCAATACATCGTCCTCCAGCCGACTTGTCTCCAAGGGTCTATTGCTGCCTCGGGCACCTTATGGTCGTTCTGCTGTGAGTCTAGATTATCGAATCCGACGCAAAAATGATAGTTAATTGTAACGTTCAGGCCTTCTAATGCCGATGGAACACTCAAATTGCGTCGAGATTCAATACATCGGCCTCCAGCCGACTTGTCTCCAAGGGTCTATTGCTGCCTCGGGCACCTTATGGTCGTTCTCCTGTGAGTTTAGATTATCGAATCCGACGCAAAAATGATAGTTAATTATAACGTTCAGGGCCTCCTAATGCCGATGGAACTCTCAAATTATGTCGAGATTCAATACATCGGCCTCCAGCCGACTTGTCTCCAAGGGTCTATTGCTGCCTCGGGCACCTTATGGTCGTTGTCCTGTGAGTCTAGATTTTCGAATCCGACGCAAAAATGATAGTGAATTGTAACGTTCAGCGCCTCCTAATGACGATGGAACACTCAAATTGCGTCGAGATTCAATACATCGGCCTCCAGCCTACTTGTCTCCAAGGGGATTTCGCTGCCTCGGGCACCACATGGTCCTTCTCCTGTGACTCTAGATTTTCGAATCCGACGCAAAAATGATAGTGAATTGTAACGTTCAGCGCCTCCTAATGACGATAGAAGACTAAAATTGCGTCGCGATCCAATACATCGTCCTCCAGCCGACTTGTCTCCAAGGGTCTATTGCTGCCTCGGGCACCTTATGGTCGTTCTCCTGTGAGTTTAGATTATCGAATCCGACGCAAAAATGATAGTTAATTGTAACGTTCAGGGCCTCCTAATGCCGATGGAACACTCAAATTATGTCGAGATTCAATACATCGGCCTCCAGCCGACTTGTCTCCAAGGGTCTATTGCTGCCTCGGGCACCTTATGGTCGTTCTCCTGTGAGTTTAGATTATCGAATCCGACGCAAAAATGATCGTTAATTATAACGTTCAGGGCCTCCTAATGCCGATGGAACACTCAAATTGCGTCGAGATTCAATACATCGGCCTCCAGCCTACTTGTCTCCAAGGGTCTATTGCTGCCTCGGGCACCTTATGGTCGTTCTCCTGTGAGTTTAGATTATCGAATACGACGCAAAAATGATCGTTAATTATAACGTTCAGGGCCTCCTAATGCCGATGGAACACTCAAATTGCGTCGAGATTCAATACATCGGCCTCCAGCCGACTTGTCTCCAAGGGTCTATTGCTGCCTCGGGCACCTTATGGTCGTTGTCCTGTGAGTCTAGATTTTCGAATCCGACGCAAAAATGATAGTTAATTGTAACGTTCAGGGCCTTCTAATGACGATGGAACACTCAAATTGCGTCGAGATTCAATACATCGGCCTCCAGCCTACTTGTCTCCAAGGGGTTATCGCTGCCTCGGGCACCACATGGTCCTTCTCCTGTGAGTATTGATTTTCGAATCCGACGCAAAAATGATAGTGAATTGTAACGTTCAGCGCCTCCTAATGACGATAGAAGACTCAAATTGCGTCGCGATCCAATACATCGTCCTCCAGCCGACTTGTCTCCAAGGGTCTATTGCTGCCTCGGGCACATTATGGTCGTTCTGCTGTGAGTCTAGATTTTCGAATCCGACGCAAAAATGATAGTGAATTGTAACGTTCAGCGCCTCCTAATGACGATGGAAGACTCAAATTGCGTCGCGATCTAATACATCGTCCTCCAGCCGACTTGTCTCTAAGGGTCTATTGCTGCCTCTGGCACCTTATGGTAGTTCTCCTGTGAGTTTAGATTATCGAATCCGACGCAAAAATGATAGTTAATTTTAACGTTCAGGGCCTTCTAATGACGATGGGACACTCAAATTGCGTCGAGATTCAATACATCGTCCTCCAGCCGACTTGTCTCCAAGGGGATATTGCTGTCTCGGGCACAATATGATCCTTCTCCTGTGAGTCTAGATTTTCGAATCCGACGCAAAAATGATAGTGAATTGTAACGTTGAGCGCCTCCTAATGACGATAGAAGACTCAAATTGCGTCGCGATCCAATACATCGTCCTCCAGCCGACTTGTCTCCAAGGGTCTATTGCTGCCTCGGGCACCTTATGGTCGTTCTCCTGTGAGTCTAGATTATCGAATCCGACGCAAAAATGATGGTTAATTGTAACGTTCAGGGCCTTCTAATGCCGATGGAACACTCAAATTGCGTCGAGATTCAATACATCGGCCTCCAGCCTACTTGTCTCCAAGGGTCTATTGCTGCCTCGGGCACCTTATGGTCGTTCTCCTGTGAGTTTAGATTATCGAGTCCGACGCAAAAATGATAGTTAATTATAACGTTCAGGGCCTCCTAATGCCGATGGAACACTCAAATTGCGTCGAGATTCAATACATCGGCCTCCAGCCGACTTGTCTCCAAGGGTCTATTGCTGCCTCGGGCACCTTACGGTCGTTGTCCTGTGAGTCTAGATTTTCGAATCCGACGCAAAAATGATAGTTAATTGTAACGTTCAGGGCCTTCTAATGACGATGGAACACTCAAATTGCGTCGAGATTCAATACATCGGCCTCCAGTCTACTTGTCTCCAAGGGGATATCGCTGCCTCGGGCACCTCATGGTCCTTCTCCTGTGAGTCTAGATTTTCGAATCCGACGCAAAAATGATAGTGAATTGTAACGTTCAGCGCCTCCTAATGACGATAGAAGACTCAAATTGCGTCGAGATTCAATACATCGGCCTCCAGCCGACTTGTCTCCAAGGGTCTATTGCTGCCTCGGGCACCTTATGGTCGTTCTCCTGTGAGTCTAGATTTTCGAATCCGACGCAAAAATGATAGTTAATTGTAACGTTCAGGGCCTTGTAATGACGATGGAACACTCAAATTGCGTCGAGATACAATACATCGTCCTCCAGCCGACTTGTCTCCAAGGATCTAATGCTGCCTCGGGCACTTTATGGTCGTTCTCTTGTAATTCTAGATTTTCGAATCCGACGCAAAAATGATAGTTAATTGTAACGTTCAGGGCCGCCTAATGACGATGGAACTCTCAAATTGCGTCGAGATTCAATACATCGTCCTCCAGCCGACTTGTCTCCAAGGGTCTATTGCTGCCTCGGGCACCTTATGGTCGTTCTCCTGTGAGTCTAGATTTTCGAACCCGACGCTAAAATGATAGTTAATTGTAACGTTCAGGGCCTCCTAATGCCGATGGAACACTCAAATTGCGTCGAGATTCAATACATCGGCCTCCAGCCGACTTGTCTCCAAGGGTCTATTGCTGCCTCGGGCACCTTATGATCGTTCTCCTGTGAGCGTTCTCCTGTGAGTCTAGATTTTCGAATCCGACGCAAAAATGATAGTTAATTGTAACGTTCAGGGCCTTCTAATGACGATGGAACACTCAAATTGCGTCGAGATACAATACATCGTCCTCCACCCGACTTGTCTCCAAGGATCTAATGCTGCCTCGGGCACTTTTTGGTCGTTCTCTTGTAATTCTAGATTTTCGAATCCGACGCAAAAATGATAGTTAATTGTAACGTTCAGGGCCGATTAATGACGATGGAACTCTAAAATTGCGTCGAGATTCAATACATCGTCCTCCAGCCGACTTGTCTCCAAGGGTCTATTGCTGCCTCGGGCACCTTATGGTCGTTCTCCTGTGAGTCTAGATTATCGAATCCGACGCAAAAATGATAGTTAATTATAACGTTCAGGGCCTCCTAATGCCGATGGAACACTCAAATTGCGTCGAGATTCAATACATCGGCCTCCAGCCGACTTGTCTCCAAGGGTCTATTGCTGCATCGGGCACCTTATGGTCGTTCTCCTGTGAGTCTAGATTTTCGAATCCGACGGAAAAATGATAGTTAATTATAACGTTCAGGGCCTCCTAATGCCGATGGAACACTCAAATTGCGTCGAGATTCAATACATCGGCCTCCAGCCGACTTGTCTCCAAGGGTCTATTGCTGCATCGGGCACCTTATGGTCGTTCTCCTGTGAGTCTAGATTTTCGAATCCGACGGAAAAATGATAGTTAATTATAACGTTCAGGGCCTCCTAATGACGATGGAACACTCAAATTGCGTCGAGATTCAATACATCGGCCTCCAGCCGACTTGTCTCCAAGGGTCTATTGCTGCCTCGGGCACCTTATGGTCGTTCTCCTGTGAGTTTAGATTATCGAATCCGACGCAAAAATGATAGTTAATTATAACGTTCAGGGCCTCCTAATGCCGATGGAACACTCAAATTATGTCTAGATTCAATACATCGGCCTCCAGCCGACTTGTCTCCAAGGGTCTATTGCTGCCTCGGGCACCTTATGGTCGTTGTCCTGTGAGTCTAGATTTTCGAATCCGACGCAAAAATGATAGTGAATTGTAACGTTCAGCGCCTCCTAATGACGATGGAACACTCAAATTGCGTCGAGATTGAATACATCGGCATCCAGCATACTTGTCTCCAAGGGGATATCGCTGCCTCGGGCACCACATGGTCCTTCTCCTGTGAGTCTAGATTTTCGAATCCGACGCAAAAATGATAGTGAATTGTAACGTTCAGCGCCTCCTAATGACGATAGAAGACTCAAATTCCGTCGCGATCCAATACATCGTCCTCCAGCCGACTTGTCTCCAAGGGTCTATAGCTGCCTCGGGCACCTTATGGTCGTTCTCCTGTGAGTCTAGATTTTCGAATCCGACGCAAAAATGATAGTTAATTGTAACGTTCAGGGCCTTGTAATGACGATGGAACACTCAAATTGCGTCGAGATACAATACATCGGCCTCCAGCCGACTTGTCTCCAAGGGTCTATTGCTGCCTCGGGCACCTTATGGTCGTTGTCCTGTGAGTCTAGATTTTCGAATCCGACGCAAAAATGATAGTTAATTGTAACGTTCAGGGCCTTCTAATGACGATGGAACACTCAAATTGCGTCGAGATTCAATACATCGGCCTCCAGCCGGCTTGTCTCCAAGGGTCTATTGCTGCCTCGGGCACCTTATGGTCGTTGTCATGTGAGTCTAGATTTTCGAATCCGACGCAAAAATGATAGTTAATTGTAACGTTCAGGGCCTTGTAATGACGATGGAACACTCAAATTGCGTCGAGATTCAATACATCGTCCTCCAGCCGACTTGTCTCCAAGGATTTAATGCTGCCTCGGGCACTTTATGGTCGTTCTCTTGTAATTCTAGATTTTCGAATCCGACGCAAAAATGATAGTTAATTGTAACGTTCAGGGCCTTGTAATGACGATGGAACACTCAAATTGCGTCGAGATTCAATACATCGGCCTCCAGCCGACTTGTCTCCAAGGGTCTATTGCTGCCTCGGGCACCTTATGGTCGTTCTCCTGTGAGTCTAGATTTTCGAATCCGACGCAAAAATGATAGTTAATTGTAACGTTCAGGGCCAGCTAATGACGATAGAAGACTCAAATTGCGTCGAGATTCAATACATCGGCCTCCAGCCGACTTGTCTCCAAGGGTCTATTGCTGCCTCGGGCACCTTATGGTCGTTCTCCTGTGAGTCTAGATTTTCGAACCCGACGCTAAAATGATAGTTAATTGTAACGTTCAGGGCCTCCTAATGACGATAGAAGACTCAAATTGCGTCGCGATCCAATACATCGTCCTCCAGCCGACTTGTCTCCAAGGGTCAATTGCTGCCTCGGGCACCTTATGGTCGTTCTCCTGTGAGTTTAGATTATCGAATCCGACGCAAAAATGATAGTTAATTGTAACGTTCAGGGCCTTCTAATGACGATGGGACACTCAAATTGCGTCGAGATTCAATACATCGTCCTCCAGCCGACTTGTCTCCAAGGGGATATTGCTGTCTCGGGCACAATATGATCCTTCTCCTGTGAGTCTAGATTTTCGAATCCGACGCAAAAATGATAGTGAATTGTAACGTTCAGCGCCTCCTAATGACGATAGAAGACTCAAATTGCGTCGCGATCCAATACATCGGCCTCCAGCCGACTTGTCTCCAAGGGTCTATTGCTGCCTCGGGCACCTTATGGTCGTTGTCCTGTGAGTCTAGATTTTCGAATCCGACGCAAAAATGATAGTGAATTGTAACGTTCAGCGCCTCCTAATGACGATGGAACACTCAAATTGCGTCGAGATTCAATACATCGGCCTCCAGCCTACTTGTCTCCAAGGGGATATCGCTGCCTCGGGCACCACATGGTCCTTCTCCTGTGAGTCTAGATTTTCGAATCCGACGCAAAAATGATAGTGAATTGTAACGTTCAGCGCCTCCTAATGACGATAGAAGACTCAAATTGCGTCGAGATCCAATACATCGTCCTCCAGCCGACTGGTCTCCAAGGGTCTATTGCTGCCTCGGGCACCTTATGGTCGTTGTCCTGTGAGTCTAGATTTTCGAATCCGACGCAAAAATGATAGTTAATTGTAACGTTCAGGGCCTTCTAATGACGATGGAACACTCAAATTGCGTCGAGATTCAATACATCGTCCTCCAGCCGAATTGCCTCCAAGGGTCTATTGCTGCCTCGGGCACCTTATGGGCGTTCTCCTGTGAGTCTAGATTTTCGAACCCGACGCAAAAATGATAGTTAATTGTAACGTTCAGGGCCTCCTAATGACGATGGAACACTCAAATTGCGTCGAGATTCAATACATCGTCCTCCAGCCGACTTGTCTCCAAGGGTCTATTGCTGCCTCGGGCACCTTATGGTCGTTGTCCTGTGAGTCTAGATTTTCGAATCCGACGCAAAAATGATAGTGAATTGTAACGTTCAGCGCCTCCTAATGACGATGGAACACTCAAATTGCGTCGAGATTCAATACATCGGCCTCCAGCCTACTTGTCTCCAAGGGGATATCGCTGCCTCGGGCACCACATGGTCCTTCTCCTGTGAGTATAGATTTTCGAATCCGAGCAAAAATGATAGTGAATTGTAACGTTCAGCGCCTCCTAATGACGATAGAAGACTCAAATTGCGTCGCGATCCAATACATCGTCCTCCAGCCGACTTGTCTCCAAGGGGCTATTGCTGCCTCGGGCACTTTATGGTCGTTCTCCTGTGAGACTAGATTTTCGAATCCGACGCAAAAATGATAGTTAATTGTAACGTTCAGGGCCTTGTAATGACGATGGAACACTCAAATTGCGTCGAGATACAATACATCGTCCTCCAGCCGACTTGTCTCCAAGGATTTAATGCTGCCTCGGGCACTTTATGGTCGTTCTCTTGTAATTCTAGATTTTCGAATCCGACGCAAAAATGATAGTTAATTGTAACGTTCAGGGCCGCCTAATGACGATGGAACTCTCAAATTGCGTCGAGATTCAATACATCGTCCTCCAGCCGACTTGTCTCCAAGGGTCTATTGCTGCCTCGGGCACCTTATGGTCGTTCTCCTGTGAGTCTAGATTTTCGAATCCGACGCAAAAATGATAGTGAATTGTAACGTTCAGCGCCTCCTAATGACGATAGAAGACTCAAATTGCGTCGAGATTCAATACATCGGCCTCCAGCCGACTTGTCTCCAAGGGTCTATTGCTGCCTCGGGCACCTTATGGTCGTTCTCCTGTGAGTCTAGATTTTCGAATCCGACGCAAAAATGATAGTTAATTGTAACGTTCAGGGCCTCCTAATGACGATAGAAGACTCAAATTGCGTCGAGATTCAATACATCGTCCTCCAGCCGACTTGTCTCCAAGGGTCAATTGCTGCCTCGGGCACCTTATGGTCGTTCTCCTGTGAGTTTAGATTATCGAATCCGACGCAAAAATGATAGTTAATTGTAACGTTCAGGGCCTTCTAATGACGATGGGACACTCAAATTGCGTCGAGATTCAATACATCGTCCTCCAGCCGACTTGTCTCCAAGGGGATATTGCTGTCTCGGGCACAATATGATCCTTCTCCTGTGAGTCTAGATTTTCGAATCCGACGCAAAAATGATAGTGAATTGTAACGTTCAGCGCCTCCTAATGACGATAGAAGACTCAAATTGCGTCGCGATCCAATACATCGGCCTCCAGCCGACTTGTCTCCAAGGGTCTATTGCTGCCTCGGGCACCTTATGGTCGTTGTCCTGTGAGTCTAGATTTTCGAATCCGACGCAAAAATGATAGTGAATTGTAACGTTCAGCGCCTCCTAATGACGATGGAACACTCAAATTGCGTCGAGATTCAATACATCGGCCTCCAGCCTACTTGTCTCCAAGGGGATATCGCTGCCTCGGGCACCACATGGTCCTTCTCCTGTGAGTCTAGATTTTCGAATCCGACGCAAAAATGATAGTGAATTGTAACGTTCAGCGCCTCCTAATGACGATAGAAGACTCAAATTGCGTCGCGATCCAATACATCGTCCTCCAGCCGACTTGTCTCCAAGGGTCTATTGCTGCCTCGGGCACCTTATGGTCGTTCTCCTGTGAGTCTAGATTTTCGAATCCGACGCAAAAATGATAGTTAATTGTAACGTTCAGGGCCTTGTAATGACGATGGAACACTCAAATTGCGTCGCGATTCAATACATCGGCCTCCAGCCGACTTGTCTCCAAGGGTCTATTGCTGCCTCGGGCACCTTATGGTCGTTGTCCTGTGAGTCTAGATTTTCGAATCCGACGCAAAAATGATAGTTAATTGTAACGTTCTGGGCCTTCTAATGACGATGGAACACTCAAATTGCGTCGAGATTCAATACATCGTCCTCCAGCCGACTTGTCTCCAAGGGTCTATTGCTGCCTCGGGCACCTTATGGTCGTTCTCCTGTGAGTCTAGATTTTCGAACCCGACGCAAAAATGATAGTTAATTGTAACGTTCAGGGCCTCCTAATGACGATGGAACACTCAAATTGCGTCGAGATTCAATACATCGTCCTCCAGCCGACTTGTCTCCAAGGGTCTATTGCTGCCTCGGGCACCTTATGGTCGTTCTCCTGTGAGTCTAGATTTTCAAATCCGACGCAAAAATGATAGTTAATTGTAACGTTCAGGGCCTTATAATGACGATGGAACACTCAAATTGCGTCGAGATTCAATACATCGGCCTCCAGCCGACTTGTCTCCAAAGGTCTATTGCTGCCTCGGGCACCTTATGGTCGTTGTCCTGTGAGTCTAGATTTTCGAATCCGACGCAAAAATGATAGTTAATTGTAACGTTCAGCGCCTCCTAATGACGATAGAAGACTCAAATTGCGTCGCGATCCAATACATCGTCCTCCAGCCGACTTGTCTCCAAGGGTCTATTGCTGCCTCGGGCACCTTATGGTCGTTCTCCTGTGAGTCTAGATTTTCGAAGCCGACGCAAAAATGATAGTGAATTGTAACGTTCAGCGCCTCCTAATGACGATAGAAGACTCAAATTGCGTCGAGATTCAATACATCGGCCTCCAGCCGACATGTCTCCAAGGGTCTATTGCTGCCTCGGGCACCTTATGGTCTTTCTCCTGTGAGTCTAGATTTTCGAATCCGACGCAAAAATGATAGTTAATTGTAACGTTCAGGGCCTCCTAATGACGATAGAAGACTCAAATTGCGTCGAGATTCAATACATCGTCCTCCAGCCGACTTGTCTCCAAGGGTCAATTGCTGCCTCGGGCACCTTATGGTCGTTCTCCTGTGAGTTTAGATTATCGAATCCGACGCAAAAATGATAGTTAATTGTAACGTTCAGGGCCTTCTAATGACGATGGGACACTCAAATTGCGTCGAGATTCAATACATCGTCCTCCAGCCGACTTGTCTCCAAGGGGATATTGCTGTCTCGGGCACAATATGATCCTTCTCCTGTGAGTCTAGATTTTCGAATCCGACGCAAAAATGATAGTGAATTGTAACGTTCAGCGCCTCCTAATGACGATAGAAGACTCAAATTGCGTCGCGATCCAATACATCGGCCTCCAGCCGACTTGTCTCCAAGGGTCTATTGCTGCCTCGGGCACCTTATGGTCGTTGTCCTGTGAGTCTAGATTTTCGAATCCGACGCAAAAATGATAGTGAATTGTAACGTTCAGCGCCTCCTAATGACGATGGAACACTCAAATTGCGTCGAGATTCAATACATCGGCCTCCAGCCTACTTGTCTCCAAGGGGATATCGCTGCCTCGGGCACCACATGGTCCTTCTCCTGTGAGTCTAGATTTTCGAATCCGACGCAAAAATGATAGTGAATTGTAACGTTCAGCGCCTCCTAATGACGATAGAAGACTCAAATTGCGTCGCGATCCAATACATCGTCCTCCAGCCGACTTGTCTCCAAGGGTCTATTGCTGCCTCGGGCACCTTATGGTCGTTCTCCTGTGAGTCTAGATTTTCGAATCCGACGCAAAAATGATAGTTAATTGTAACGTTCAGGGCCTTGTAATGACGATGGAACACTCAAATTGCGTCGCGATTCAATACATCGGCCTCCAGCCGACTTGTCTCCAAGGGTCTATTGCTGCCTCGGGCACCTTATGGTCGTTGTCCTGTGAGTCTAGATTTTCGAATCCGACGCAAAAATGATAGTTAATTGTAACGTTCAGGGCCTTCTAATGACGATGGAACACTCAAATTGCGTCGAGATTCAATACATCGTCCTCCAGCCGACTTGTCTCCAAGGGTCTATTGCTGCCTCGGGCACTTTATGGTCGTTCTCCTGTGAGTCTAGATTTTCGAACCCGACGCAAAAATGATAGTTAATTGTAACGTTCAGGGCCTCCTAATGACGATGGAACACTCAAATTGCGTCGAGATTCAATACATCGTCCTCCAGCCGACTTGTCTCCAAGGGTCTATTGCTGCCTCGGGCACCTTATGGTCGTTCTCCTGTGAGTCTAGATTTTCAAATCCGACGCAAAAATGATAGTTAATTGTAACGTTCAGGGCCTTATAATGACGATGGAACACTCAAATTGCGTCGAGATTCAATACATCGGCCTCCAGCCGACTTGTCTCCAAAGGTCTATTGCTGCCTCGGGCACCTTATGGTCGTTGTCCTGTGAGTCTAGATTTTCGAATCCGACGCAAAAATGATAGTTAATTGTAACGTTCAGCGCCTCCTAATGACGATAGAAGACTCAAATTGCGTCGCGATCCAATACATCGTCCTCCAGCCGACTTGTCTCCAAGGGTCTATTGCTGCCTCGGGCACCTTATGGTCGTTCTCCTGTGAGTCTAGATTTTCGAATCCGACGCAAAAATGATAGTGAATTGTAACGTTCAGCGCCTCCTAATGACGATAGAAGACTCAAATTGCGTCACGATCCAATACATCGTCCTCCAGCCGACTTGTCTCCAAGGGTCTATTGCTGCCTCGGGCACCTTATGGTCGTTCACCTGTGAGTCTAGATTTTCGAATCCGACGCAAAAATGATAGTTAATTGTAACGTTCAGGGCCTTGTAATGACGATGGAACACTCAAATTGCGTCGAGATTCAATACATCGGCCTCCAGCCGACTTGTCTCCAAGGGTCTATTGCTGCCTCGGGCACCTTATGGTCGTTCTCCTGTGAGTTTAGATTATCGAATCCGACGCAATAATGATCGTTAATTATAACGTTCAGGGCCTCCTAATGCCGATGGAACACTCAAATTGCGTCGAGATACAATACATCGGCCTCAAGCCTACTTGTCTCCAAGGGTCTATTGCTGCCTCGGGCACCTTATGGTCGTTGTCCTGTGAGTCTAGATTTTCGAATCCGACGCAAAAATGATAGTTAATTGTAACGTTTAGGGCCTTCTAATGACGATGGAACACTCAAATTGCGTCGAGATTCAATACATCGGCCTCCAGCCTACTTGTCTCCAAGGGGATATCGCTGCCTCGGGCACCACATGGTCCGTCTCCTGTGAGTCTAGATTTTCGAACCCGACGCTAAAATGATAGTTAATTGTAACGTTCAGGGCCTCCTAATGACGATAGAAGACTCAAATTGCGTCGCGATCCAATACATCGTCCTCCAGCCGACTTGTCTCCAAGGGTCTTTGCTGCCTCGGGCACCTTATGGTCGTTCTCCTGTGAGTTTAGATTATCGAATCCGACGCAAAAATGATAGTTAATTGTAACGTTCAGGGCCTTCTAATGACGATGGGACACTCAAATTGCGTCGAGATTCAATACATCGTCCTCCAGCCGACTTGTCTCCAAGGGGATATTGCTGTCTCGGGCACAATATGATCCTTCTCCTGTGAGTCTAGATTTTCGAATCCGACGCAAAAATGATAGTGAATTGTAACGTTCAGCGCCTCTTAATGACGATAGAAGACTCAAATTGCGTCGCGATCCAATACATCGTCCTCCAGCCGACTTGTCTCCAAGGGTCTATTGCTGCCTCGGGCACCTTATGGTCGTTCTCCTGTGAGTCTAGATTATCGAATCCGCCGCAAAAATGATAGTTAATTGTAACGTTCAGCGCCTCCTAATGACGATGGAACACTCAAATTGCGTCGAGATTCAATACATCGGCCTCCAGCCGACTTGTCTCCAAGGGTCTATTGCTGCCTCGGGCACATTATGGTCGTTCTCCTGTGAGTCTAGATTATCGAATCCGACGCAAAAATGATAGTTAATTGTAACGTTCAGGGCCTTCTAATGCCGATGGAACACTCAAATTGCGTCGAGATTCAATACATCGGCCTCCAGCCGACTTGTCTCCAAGGGTCTATTGCTGCCTCGGGCACCTTATGGTCGTTCTCCTGTGAGTCTAGATTTTCGAACCCGACGCTAAAATGATAGTTAATTGTAACGTTCAGGGCCTCCTAATGACGATAGAAGACTCAAATTGCGTCGCGATCCAATACATCGTCCTCCAGCCGACTTGTCTCCAAGGGTCTATTGCTGCCTCGGGCACCTTATGGTCGTTCTCCTGTGAGTTTAGATTATCGAATCCGACGCAAAAATGATAGTTAATTGTAACATTCAGGGCCTTCTAATGACGATGGGACACTCAAATTGCGTCGAGATTCAATACATCGTCCTCCAGCCGACTTGTCTCCAAGGGTCTATTGCTGCCTCGGGCACCTTATGGTCGTTCTCCTGTGAGTTTAGATTATCGAATCCGACGCAAAAATGATCGTTAATTATAACGTTCAGGGCCTCCTAATGCCGATGGAACACTCAAATTGCGTCGAGATTCAATACATCGTCCTCCAGCCGACTTGTCTCCAAGGGTCTATTGCTGCCTCGGGCACCTTATGGTCGTTCTCCTGTGAGTGTAGATTATCGAATCCGACGCAAAAATGATAGCGAAATGTAACGTTCAGCGCCTCCTAATGACGATGGAACACTCAAATTGCGTCGAGATTCAATACATCGGCCTCAGCCGACTTGTCTCCAAGGGTCTATTGCTGCCTCGGGCACCTTATGGTCGTTCTCCTGTGAGTCTAGATTATCGAATCCGACGCAAAAATGATAGTTAATTGTAACGTTCAGGGCCTTCTAATGCCGATGGAACACTCAAATTGCGTCGAGATTCAATACATCGGCCTCCAGCCGACTTTTCTCCAAGGGTCTATTGCTGCCTCGGGCACCTTATGGTCGTTCTCCTGTGAGTCTAGATTTTCGAACCCGACGCTAAAATGATAGTTAATTGTAACGTTCAGGGCCTCCTAATGACGATAGAAGACTCAAATTGCGTCGCGATCCAATCCATCGTCCTCCAGCCGACTTGTCTCCAAGGGTCTACTGCTGCCTCGGGCACCTAATGGTCGTTCTCCTGTGAGTTTAGATTATCGAATCCGACGCAAAAATGATCGTTAATTGTAACGTTCAGGGCCTTCTAATGACGATGGGACACTCAAATTGCGTCGAGATTCAATACATCGTCCTCCAGCCGACTTGTCTCAAAGGGTCTATTGCTGCCTCGGGCACCTTATGGTCGTTCTCCTGTGAGTTTAGATTATCGAAACCGACGCAAAAATGATCGTTAATAATAACGTTCAGGGCCTCCTAATGCCGATGGAACACTCAAATTGCGTCGAGATTCAATACATGGGCCTCCAGCCGACTTCTCTCCAAGGGTCTATTGCTGCCTCGGGCACCTTATGGTCGTTGTCCTGTGAGTCTAGATTTTCGAATCCGACGCAAAAATGATAGTTAATTGTAACGTTCAGGGCCTTCTAATGACGATGGAACACTCAAATTGCGTCGAGATTCAATACATCGGCCTCCAGCCTACTTGTCTCCAAGGGGATATCGCTGCCTCGGGCACCACATGGTCCTTCTCCTGTGAGTCTAGATTTTCGAATCCGACGCAAAAATGATAGTGAATTGTAACGTTCAGCGCCTCCTAATGACGATAGAAGACTCAAATTGCGTCGCGATCCAATACATCGTCCTCCAGCCGACTTGTCTCCAAGGGTCTATTGCTGCCTCGGGCACCTTATGGTCGTTCTCCTGTGAGTCTAGATTTTCGAACCCGACGCTAAAATGATAGTTAATTGTAACGTTCAGGGCCTTGTAATGACGATGGAACACTCAAATTGCGTCGAGATTCAATACATCGGCCTCCAGCCGACTTGTCTCGAAGGGTCTATTGCTGCCTCGGGCACCTTATGGTCGTTCTCCTGTGAGTCTAGATAATCGAATCCGACGCAAAATGATAGTTAATTGTAACGTTCAGGGCCTTCTAATGACGATGGACACTCAAATTGCGTCGAGATTCAATACATCGTCCTCCAGCCGACTTGTCTCCAAGGGGATATTGCTGTCTCGGGCACAATATGATCCTTCTCCTGTGAGTCTAGATTTTCGAATCCGACGCAAAAATGATAGTGAATTGTAACGTTCAGCGCCTCCTAATGACGATAGAAGACTCAAATTACGTCGCGATCCAATACATCGTCCTCCAGCCGACTTGTCTCCAAGGGTCTATTGCTGCCTCGGGCAACTTATGGTCGTTCTCCTGTGAGTCTAGATTTTCGAATCCGACGCAAAAATGATAGTTAATTGTAACGTTCAGGGCCTTGTAATGACGATGGAACACTAAAATTGCGTCGAGATTCAATACATCGGCCTCCAGCCGACTTGTCTCCAAGGGTCTATTGCTGCCTCGGGCACCTTATGGTCGTTCTCCTGTGAGTTTAGATTATCGAAACCGACGCAAAAATGATCGTTAATAATAACGTTCAGGCCTCCTAATGCCGATGGAACACTCAAATTGCGTCGAGATTCAATACATGGGCCTCCAGCCGACTTGTCTCCAAGGGTCTATTGCTGCCTCGGGCACCTTAATGGTCGTTGTCCTGTGAGTCTAGATTTTCGAATCCGACGCAAAAATGATAGTTAATTGTAACGTTCAGGGCCTTCTAATGACGATGGAACACTCAAATTGCGTCGAGATTCAATACATCGGCCTCCAGCCTACTTGTCTCCAAGGGGATATCGCTGCCTCGGGCACCACATGGTCCTTCTCCTGTGAGTCTAGATTTTCGAATCCGACGCAAAAATGATAGTGAATTGTAACGTTCAGCGCCTCCTAATGACGATAGAAGACTCAAATTGCGTCGCGATCCAATACATCGTCCTCCAGCCGACTTGTCTCCAAGGGTCTATTGCTGCCTCGGGCACCTTATGGTCGTTCTCCTGTGAGTCTAGATTTTCGAACCCGACGCTAAAATGATAGTTAATTGTAACGTTCAGGGCCTTGTAATGACGATGGAACACTCAAATTGCGTCGAGATTCAATACATCGGCCTCCAGCCGACTTGTCTCGAAGGGTCTATTGCTGCCTCGGGCACCTTATGGTCGTTCTCCTGTGAGTCTAGATAATCGAATCCGACGCAAAAATGATAGTTAATTGTAACGTTCAGGGCCTTCTAATGACGATGGGACACTCAAATTGCGTCGAGATTCAATACATCGTCCTCCAGCCGACTTGTCTCCAAGGGGATATTGCTGTCTCGGGCACAATATGATCCTTCTCCCTGTGAGTCTAGATTTTCGAATCCGACGCAAAAATGATAGTGAATTGTAACGTTCAGCGCCTCCTAATGACGATAGAAGACTCAAATTACGTCGCGATCCAATACATCGTCCTCCAGCCGACTTGTCTCCAAGGGTCTATTGCTGCCTCGGGCAACTTATGGTCGTTCTCCTGTGAGTCTAGATTTTCGAATCCGACGCAAAAATGATAGTTAATTGTAACGTTCAGGGCCTTGTAATGACGATGGAACACTAAAATTGCGTCGAGATTCAATACATCGGCCTCCAGCCGACTTGTCTCCAAGGGTCTATTGCTGCCTCGGGCACCTTATGGTCGTTGTCCTGTGAGTCTAGATTTTCGAATCCGACGCAAAAATGATAGTTAATTGTAACGTTCAGGGCCTTCTAATGACGATGGAACACTCAAATTGCGTCGAGATTCAATACATCGGCCTCCAGCCTACTTGTCTCCGAGGGTCTATTGCTGCCTCGGGCAACTTATGGTCGTTCTCCCTGTGAGTTTAGATTATCGAATCCGACGCAAAAATGATAGTTAATTATAACGTTCAGGGCCTCCTAATGCCGATGGAACACTCAAATTGCGTCGAGATTCAATACATCGGCCTCAGCCGACTTGTCTCCAAGGGTCTATTGCTGCCTCGGGCACCTTATGGTCGTTCTCCTGTGAGTCTAGATTTTCGAATCCGACGCAAAAATGATAGTGAATTGTAACGTTCAGCGCCTCCTAATGACGATAGAAGACTCAAATTGCGTCGCGATCCAATACATCGTCCTCCAGCCGACTTGTCTCCAAGGGTCTATTGCTGCCTCGGGCACCTTATGCTCGTTCTCCTGTGAGTCTAGATTTTCGAACCCGACGCAAAAATGATAGTTAATTGTAACGTTCAGGGCCTCCTAATGCCGATGGAACACTCAAATTGCGTCGAGATTCAATACATCGGCCTCCAGCCTACTTGTCTCCAAGGGGATATCGCTGCCTCGGGCACCACATGGTCCTTCTCCTGTGAGTCTAGATTTTCGAATCCGACGCAAAAATGATAGTGAATTGTAACGTTCAGCGCCTCCTAATGACGATAGAAGACTCAAATTGCGTCGCGATCCAATACATCGTCCTCCAGCCGACTTGTCTCCAAGGGTCTATTGCTGCCTCGGGCACCTTATGGTCGTTCTCCTGTGAGTCTAGATTATCGAATCCGACGCAAAAATGATAGTTAATTGTAACGTTCAGGGCCTTCTAATGCCGATGGAACACTCAAATTGCGTCGAGATTCAATACATCGGCCTCTAGCCGACTTGTCTCCAAGGGTCTATTGCTGCCTCGGGCACCTTATGGTCGTTCTCCTGTGAGTCTAGATTTTCGAATCCGACGCAAAAATGATAGTTAACTGTAACGTTCAGGGCCTTCTAATGACGATGGAACACTCAAATTGCGTCGCGATCCAATACATCGTCCTCCAGCCGACTTGTCTCCAAGGGTCTATTGCTGCCTCGGGCACCTTATGGTCGTTCTCCTGTGAGTTTAGATTATCGAATCCGACCCAAAAATGATAGTTAATTGTAACGTTCAGGGCCTTCTAATGACGATGGGACACTCAAATTGCGTCGAGATTCAATACATCGTCCTCCAGCCGACTTGTCTCCAAGGGGATATTGCTGTCTCGGGCACAATATGATCCTTCTCCTGTGAGTCTAGATTTTCGAATCCGACGCAAAAATGATAGTGAATTGTAACGTTCAGCGCCTCGTAATGACGATAGAAGACTCAAATTGCGTCGCGATCCAATACATCGTCCTCCAGCCGACTTGTCTCCAAGGGTCTATTGCTGCCTCGGGCACCTTATGGTCGTTCTCCTGTGAGTCTAGATTTTCGAACCCGACGCAAAAATGATAGTTAATTGTAACGTTCAGGGCCTCCTAATGCCGATGGAACACTCAAATTGCGTCGAGATTCAATACATCGGCCTCCAGCCTACTTGTCTCCAAGGGTCTATTGCTGCCTCGGGCACCACATGGTCCTTCTCCTGTGAGTCTAGATTTTCGAATCCGACGCAAAAATGATAGTGAATTGTAACGTTCAGCGCCTCCTAATGACGATAGAAGACTCAAATTGCGTCGCGATCCAATACATCGGCCTCCAGCCGACTTGTCTCCAAGGGTCTATTGCTGCCTCGGGCACCTTATGGTCGTTCTCCTGTGAGTCTAGATTATCGAATCCGACGCAAAAATGATAGTTAATTATAACGTTCAGGGCCTTCTAATGCCGATGGAACACTCAAATTGCGTCGAGATTCAATACATCGGCCTCAAGCCTACTTGTCTCCAAGGGTCTATTGCTGCTTCGGGCACCTTATGGTCGTTGTCCTGTGAGTCTAGATTTTCGAATCCGACGCAAAAATGATAGTTAATTGTAACGTTCAGGGCCTTCTAATGACGATGGAACACTCAAATTGCGTCGAGATTCAATACATCGGCCTCCAGCCTACTTGTCTCCAAGGGGATATCGCTGCCTCGGGCACCACATGGTCCGTCTCCTGTGAGTCTAGATTTTCGAACCCGACGCTAAAATGATAGTTAATTGTAACGTTCAGGGCCTCCTAATGACGATAGAAGACTCAAATTGCGTCGCGATCCAATACATCGTCCTCCAGCCGACTTGTCTCCAAGGGTCTTTGCTGCCTCGGGCACCTTATGGTCGTTCTCCTGTGAGTTTAGATTATCGAATCCGACGCAAAAATGATAGTTAATTGTAACGTTCAGGGCCTTCTAATGACGATGGGACACTCAAATTGCGTCGAGATTCAATACATCGTCCTCCAGCCGACTTGTCTCCAAGGGGATATTGCTGTCTCGGGCACAATATGATCCTTCTCCTGTGAGTCTAGATTTTCGAATCCGACGCAAAAATGATAGTGAATTGTAACGTTCAGCGCCTCTTAATGACGATAGAAGACTCAAATTGCGTCGCGATCCAATACATCGTCCTCCAGCCGACTTGTCTCCAAGGGTCTATTGCTGCCTCGGGCACCTTATGGTCGTTCTCCTGTGAGTCTAGATTATCGAATCCGCCGCAAAAATGATAGTTAATTGTAACGTTCAGCGCCTCCTAATGACGATGGAACACTCAAATTGCGTCGAGATTCAATACATCGGCCTCCAGCCGACTTGTCTCCAAGGGTCTATTGCTGCCTCGGGCACATTATGGTCGTTCTCCTGTGAGTCTAGATTATCGAATCCGACGCAAAAATGATAGTTAATTGTAACGTTCAGGGCCTTCTAATGCCGATGGAACACTCAAATTGCGTCGAGATTCAATACATCGGCCTCCAGCCGACTTGTCTCCAAGGGTCTATTGCTGCCTCGGGCACCTTATGGTCGTTCTCCTGTGAGTCTAGATTTTCGAACCCGACGCTAAAATGATAGTTAATTGTAACGTTCAGGGCCTCCTAATGACGATAGAAGACTCAAATTGCGTCGCGATCCAATACATCGTCCTCCAGCCGACTTGTCTCCAAGGGTCTATTGCTGCCTCGGGCACCTTATGGTCGTTCTCCTGTGAGTTTAGATTATCGAATCCGACGCAAAAATGATAGTTAATTGTAACATTCAGGGCCTTCTAATGACGATGGGACACTCAAATTGCGTCGAGATTCAATACATCGTCCTCCAGCCGACTTGTCTCCAAGGGTCTATTGCTGCCTCGGGCACCTTATGGTCGTTCTCCTGTGAGTTTAGATTATCGAATCCGACGCAAAAATGATCGTTAATTATAACGTTCAGGGCCTCCTAATGCCGATGGAACACTCAAATTGCGTCGAGATTCAATACATCGTCCTCCAGCCGACTTGTCTCCAAGGGTCTATTGCTGCCTCGGGCACCTTATGGTCGTTCTCCTG
>NW_025725264.1:535210-617797 GCF_021461395.2 Schistocerca americana
ACTCAAATTGCGTCGAGATTCAATACATCGTCCTCCAGCCGACTTGTCTCCAAGGGGATATTGCTGTCTCGGGCACAATATGATCCTTCTCCTGTGAGTCTAGATTTTCGAATCCGACGCAAAAATGATAGTGAATTGTAACGTTCAGGGCCTCCTAATGCCGATGGAACACTCAAATTATGTCGAGATTCAATACATCGGCCTCAAGCCGACTTGTCTCCAAGGGTCTATTGCTGCCTCGGGCACCTTATGGTCGTTGTCCTGTGAGTCTAGATTTTCGAATCCGACGCAAAAATGATAGTTAATTGTAACGTTCAGGGCCTTCGAATGACGATGGAACACTCAAATTGCGTCGAGATTCAATACATCGGCCTCCAGCCGACTTGTCTCCAAGGGTCTATTGCTGCCTCGGGCACCTTATGGTCGTTCTCCTGTGAGTTTAGATTATCGAATCCGACGCAAAAATGATAGTTAATTATAACGTTCAGGGCCTCCTAATGCCGATGGAACACTCAAATTGCGTCGAGATTCAATACATCGGCCTCCAGCCTACTTGTCTCCAAGGGGATATCGCTGCCTCGGGCACCACATGGTCCTTCTCCTGTGAGTATAGATTTTCGAATCCGACGCAAAAATGATAGTGAATTGTAACGTTCAGCGCCTCCTAATGACGATAGAAGACTCAAATTGCGTCGCGATCCAATACATCGTCCTCCAGCCGACTTGTCTCCAAGGGTCTATTGCTGCCTCGGGCACCTTATGGTCGTTCTCCTGTGAGTCTAGATTTTCGAATCCGACGCAAAAATGATAGTTAATTGTAACGTTCAGGGCCTTGTAATGACGATGGAACACTCAAATTGCGTCGAGATTCAATACATCGGCCTCCAGCCGACTTGTCTCCAAGGATCTAATGCTGCCTCGGGCACTTTATGGTCGTTCTCTTGTAATTCTAGATTTTCGAATCCGACGCAAAAATGATAGTTAATTGTAACGTTCAGGGCCTCCTAATGCCGATGGAACACTCAAATTGCTTCGAGATCCAATACATCGTCCTCCAGCCGATTTGTCTCCAAGGGTCTATTGCTGCCTCGGGCACCTTATGGTCGTTCTCCTGTGAGTTTAGATTATCGAATCCGACGCAAAAATGATAGTTAATTGTAACGTTCAGGGCCTTCTAATGACGATGGGACACTCAAATTGCGTCGAGATTCAATACTTCGTCCTCCAGCCGACTTGTCTCCAAGGGGATATTGCTGTCTCGGGCACAATATGATCCTTCTCCTGGGAGTCTAGATTTTCAAATCCGACGCAAAAATGATAGTGAATTGTAACGTTCAGCGCCTCCTAATGACGATAGAAGACTCAAATTGCGTCGCGATCCAATACATCGTCCTCCAGCCGACTTGTCTCCAAGGGTCTATTGCTGCCTCGGGCACCTTATGGTCGTTCTCCTGTGAGTCTAGATTATCGAATCCGACGCAAAAATTGTAACGTTCAGGACCTTCTAATGCCGATGGAACACTCAAATTGCGTCGAGATTCAATACATCGGCCTCCAGCCGACTTGTCTCCAAGGGTCTATTGCTGCCTCGGGCACCTTATGGTCGTTCTCCTGTGAGTTTAGATTATCGAATCCGACGCAAAAATGATCGTTAATTATAACGTTCAGGGCCTCCTAATGCCGATGGAACACTCAAATTGCGTCGAGATTCAATACATCGGCCTCCAGCCGACTTGTCTCCAAGGGGATATCGCTGCCTCGGGCACCACATGGTCCTTCTCCTGTGAGTATAGATTTTCGAATCCGACGCAAAAATGATAGTGAATTGTAACGTTCAGCGCCTCCTAATGACGATAGAAGACTCAAATTGCGTCGCGATCCAATACATCGTCCTCCAACCGACTTGTCTCCAAGGGTCTATTGCTGCCTCGGGCACCTTATGGTCGTTCTCCTGTGAGTCTAGATTTTCGAATCCGACGCAAAAATGATAGTTAATTGTAACGTTCAGGGCCTTGTAATGACGATGGAACACTCAAATTGCATCGAGATACAATACATCGTCCTCCAGCCGACTTGTCTCCAAGGATCTAATGCTGCCTCGGGCACTTTATGGTCGTTCTCTTGTAATTCTAGATTTTTGAATCCGACGCAAAAATGATAGTTAATTGTAACGTTCAGGGCCGCCTAATGACGATGGAACTCTCAAATTGCGTCGAGATTCAATACATCGTCCTCCAGCCGACTTGTCCCCAAGGGGATATCGCTGCCTCGGGCACCACAAGGTCCTTCTCCTGTGAGTCTAGATTTTCGAATCCGACGCAAAAATGATAGTGAATTGTAACGTTCAGCGCCTCCTAATGACGAGAGAAGACTCAAATTGCGTCGCGATCCAATACATCGTCCTCCAGCCGACTTGTCTCCAAGGGTCTATTGCTGCCTCGGGCAACTTATGGTCGTTCTCCTGTGAGTCTAGATTTTCGAATCCGACGCAAAAATGATAGTTAATTGTAACGTTCAGGGCCTTGTAATGACCATGGAACACTCAAATTGCGTCGAGATTCAATACATCGGCCTCCAGCCGACTTGTCTCCAAGGGTCTATTGCTGCCTCGGGCACCTTATGGTCGTTCTCCTGTGAGTTTAGATTATCGAATCCGACGCAAAAATGATAGTTAATTATAACGTTCAGGGCCTCCTAATGCCGATGGAACACTCAAATTGCGTCGAGATTCAATACATCGGCCTCCAGCCGACTTGTCTCCAAGGGTCTATTGCTGCCTCGGGCACCTTATGGTCGTTCTCCTGTGAGTCTAGATTTTCGAACCCGACGCTAAAATGATAGTTAATTGTAACGTTCAGGGCCTCCTAATGACGATAGAAGACTCAAATTGCGTCGCGATCCAATACATCGTCCTCCAGCCGACTTGTCTCCAAGGGTCTATTGCTGCCTCGGGCACCTTATGGTCGTTCTCCTGTGAGTTTAGATTATCGAATCCGACGCAAAAATGATAGTTAATTGTAACGTTCAGGGCCTTGTAATGACGATGGGACACTCAAATTGCGTCGAGATTCAATACATCGTCCTCCAGCCGACTTGTCTCCAAGGGGATATTGCTGACTCGGGCACAATATGGTCGTTCTCCTGTGAGTCTAGATTATCGAATCCGACGCAAAAATGATAGTTAATTGTAACGTTCAGGGCCTTCTAATGCCGATGGAACACTCAAATTGCGTCGAGATTCAATACATCGGCCTCCAGCCGACTTGTCTCCAAGGGTCTATTGCTGCCTCGGGCACCTTATGGTCGTTGTCCTGTGAGTCTAGATTTTCGAATCCGACGCAAAAATGATAGTTAATTGTAACGTTCAGGGCCTTCTAATGACGATGGAACACTCAAATTGCGTCGAGATTCAATACATCGGCCTCCAGCCTACTTGTCTCCAAGGGGATATCGCTGCCTCGGGCACCACATGGTCCTTCTCCTGTGAGTATAGATTTTCGAATCCGACGCAAAAATGATAGTGAATTGTAACGTTCAGCGCCTCCTAATGACGATAGAAGACTCAAATTGCGTTGCGATCCAATACATCGTCCTCCAGCCGACTTGTCTCCAAGGGTCTATTGCTGCCTCGGGCACCTTATGGTCGTTCTCCTGTGAGTCTAGATTTTCGAATCCGACGCAAAAATGATAGTTAATTGTAACGTTCAGGGCCTTGTAATGACGATGGAACACTCAAATTGCGTCGAGATACAATACATCGTCCTCCAACCGACTTGTCTCCAAGGATCTAATGCTGCCTCGGGCACTTTATGGTCGTTCTCTTGTAATTCTAGATTTTCGAATCCGACGCAAAAATGATAGTTAATTGTAACGTTCAGGACGCCTAATGACGATGGAACTCTCAAATTGCGTCGAGATTCAATACATCGTCCTCCAGCCGACTTGTCTCCAAGGGTCTATTGCTGCCTCGGGCACCTTATGGTCGTTCTCCTGTGAGTCTAGATTTTCGAATCCGACGCAAAAATGATAGTGAATTGTAACGTTCAGCGCCTCCTAATGACGATAGAAGACTCATATTGCGTCGAGATTCAATACATCGGCCTCCAGCCGACTTGTCTCCAAGGGTCTATTGCTGCCTCGGGCTCCTTATGGTCGTTCTCCTGTGAGTCTAGATTTTCGAATCCGACGCAAAAATGATAGTTAATTGTAACGTTCAGGGCCTTCGAATGACGATGGAACACTCAAATTGCGTCGAGATTCAATACATCGGCCTCCAGCCGACTTGTCTCCAAGGGGATATTGCTGTCTCGGGCAACTTATGGTCGTTGTCCTGTGAGTCTAGATTTTCGAATCCGACGCAAAAATGATAGTGAATTGTAACGTTCAGCGCCTCCTAATGCCGATGGAACACTCAAATTGCGTCGAGATTCAATACAATCGGCCTCCAGCCGACTTGTCTCCAAGGGGATATCGCTGCCTCGGGCACCCACATGGTCGTTCTCCTGTGAGTCTAGATTTTCGAATCCGACGCAAAAATGATAGTTAATTGTAATGTTCAGGGCCTTCTAATGCCGATGGAACACTCAAATTGCGTCGAGATTCAATACATCGGCCTCCAGCCGACTTGTCTCCAAGGGTCTATTGCTGCCTCGGGCACCTTATGGTCGTTCTCCTGTGAGTCTAGATTTTCGAACCCGACGCTAAAATGATAGTTAATTGTAACGTTCAGGGCCTCCTAATGACGATAGAAGACTCAAATTGCGTCGCGATCCAATACATCGTCCTCCAGCCGACTTGTCTCCAAGGGGATATTGCTGTCTCGGGCACAATATGATCCTTCTCCTGTGAGTCTAGATTTTCGAATCCGACGCAAAAATGATAGTGAATTGTAACGTTCAGCGCCTCCTAATGACGATAGAGGCCTCAAATTGCGTCGCGATCCAATACATCGTCCTCCAGCCGACTTGTCTCCAAGGGTCTATTGCTGCCTCGGGCACCTTATGGTCGTTCTCCTGTGAGTCTAGATTATCGAATCCGACGCAAAAATGATAGTTAATTGTAACGTTCAGGGCCTTCTAATGCCGATGGAACACTCAAATTGCGTCGAGATTCAATACATCGGCCTCCAGGTGACTTGTCTCCAAGGGTCTATTGCTGCCTCGGGCACCTTATGGTCGTTCTCCTGTGAGTTTAGATTATCGAATCCGACGCAAAAATGATAGTTAATTGTAACGTTCAGGGCCTCCTAATGCCGATGGAACACTCAAATTATGTCGAGATTCAATACATCGGCCTCCAGCCGACTTGTCTCCAAGGGTCTATTGCTGCCTCGGGCACCTTATGGTCGTTCTCCTGTGAGTTTAGATTATCGAATCCGACGCAAAAATGATAGTTAATTGTAACGTTCAGGGCCTTCTAATGACGATGGGACACTCAAATTGCGTCGAGATTCAATACATCGTCCTCCAGCCGACTTGTCTCCAAGGGGATATTGCTGTCTCGGGCGCAATATGATCCTTCTCCTGTGAGTCTAGATTTTCGAATCCGACGCAAAAATGATAGTGAATTGTAACGTTCAGGGCCTCCTAATGCCGATGGAACACTCAAATTATGTCGAGATTCAATACATCGGCCTCAAGCCGACTTGTCTCCAAGGGTCTATTGCTGCCTCGGGCACCTTATGGTCGTTGTCCTGTGAGTCTAGATTTTCGAATCCGACGCAAAAATGATAGTTAATTGTAACGTTCAGGGCCTTCGAATGACGATGGAACACTCAAATTGCGTCGAGATTCAATACATCGGCCTCCAGCCGACTTGTCTCCAAGGGTCTATTGCTGCCTCGGGCACCTTATGGTCGTTCTCCTGTGAGTTTAGATTATCGAATCCGACGCAAAAATGATAGTTAATTATAACGTTCAGGGCCTCCTAATGCCGATGGAACACTCAAATTCCGTCGAGATTCAATACATCGGCCTCCAGCCGACTTGTCTCCAAGGGTCTATTGCTGCCTCGGGCACCTTATGGTCGTTCTCCTGTGAGTCTAGATTTTCGAACCCGACGCTAAAATGATAGTTAATTGTAACGTTCAGGGCCTCCTAATGACGATAGAAGACTCAAATTGCGTCGCGATCCAATACATCGTCCTCCAGCCGACTTGTCTCCAAGGGTCTATTGCTGCCTCGGGCACCTTATGGTCGTTCTCCCTGTGAGTTTAGATTATCGAATCCGACGCAAAAATGATAGTTAATTGTAACGTTCAAGGCCTTCTAATGACGATGGGACACTCAAATTGCGTCGAGATTCCATACATCGTCCTCCAGCCGACTTGTCTCCATGGGGATATTGCTGTCTCGGGCACAATATGATCCTTCTCCCGTGAGTCTAGATTTTCGAATCCGACGCAAAAATGATAGTGAATTGTAACGTTCAGCGCCTCCTAATGACGATAGAAGACTCAAATTGCGTCGCGATCCAATACATCGTCCTCCAGCCGACTTGTCTCCAAGGGTCTATTGCTGCCTCGGGCACCTTATGGTCGTTCTCCTGTGAGTCTAGATTATCGTATCCGACGCCAAAATGATAGTTAATTGTAACGTTCAGGGCCTTCTAATGACAATGGAACACTCAAATTGCGTCGAGATACAATACATCGTCCTCCAGCCGACTTGTCTCCAAGGATCTAATGCTGCCTCGGGCACCTTATGGTCGTTCTCCTGTGAGTCTAGATTTTCGAACCCGACGCAAAAATGATAGTTAATTGTAACGTTCAGGGCCTCCTAATGCCGATGGAACACTCAAATTGCGTCGAGATTCAATACATCGGCCTCCAGCCGACTTGTCTCCAAGGGTCTATTGCTGCCTCGGGCACCTTATGGTCGTTCTCCTGTGAGTTTAGATTATCGAATCCGACGCAAAAATGATAGTTAATTGTAACGTTCAGGGTCTTGTATTGACGATGGAACACTCAAATTGTGTCGAGATTCAATTCTTCGGCCTCCAGCCGACTTGTCTCCAAGGGTCTATTGCTGCCTCGGCACCTTATGGTCGTTCTCCTGTGAGTTTAGATTATCGAATCCGACGCAAAATGATAGTTAATTGTAACGTTCAAGGCCTTCTAATGACGATGGGACACTCAAATTGCGTCGAGATTCAATACATCGTCCTCCAGCCGACTTGTCTCCAAGGGGATATTGCTGTCTCGGGCACAATATGATCCTTCTCCCGTGAGTCTAGATTTTCGAATCCGACGCAAAAATGATAGTGAATTGTAACGTTCAGCGCCTCCTAATGACGATAGAAGACTCAAATTGCGTCGCGATCCAATACATCGTCGTCCAGCCGACTTGCCTCCAAGGGTCTATTGCTGCCTCGGGCACCTTATGGTCGTTCTCCTGTGAGTCTAGATTATCGTATCCGACGCAAAAATGATAGTTAATTGTAACGTTCAGGGCCTCCTAATGCAGATGGAAGACTCAAATTATGTCGAGATTCAATACATCGGCCTCCAGCCGACTTGTCTCCAAGGGTCTATTGCTGCCTCGGGCACCTTTTGGTCGTTGTCCTGTGAGTCTAGATTTTCGAATCCGACGCAAAAATGATAGTTAATTGTAACGTTCAGGGCCTTCTAATGACGATGGAACACTGAAATTGCGTCGAGATTCAATACATCGGCCTCCAGCCTACTTGTCTCCAAGGGGATATCGCTGCATCGGGCACCACATGGCCCTTCTCCTGTGAGTATAGATTTTCGAATCCGACGCAAAAATGATAGTGAATTGTAACGTTCAGCGCCTCCTAATGACGATAGAAGACTCAAATTGCGTCGCGATCCAATACATCGTCCTCCAGCCGACTTGTCTCCAAGGGTCTATTGCTGCCTCGGGCACCGTATGGTCGTTCTCCTGTGAGTCTAGATTTTCGAATCCGACGCAAAAATGATAGTTAATTGTAACGTTCAGCGCCTCCTAATGACGATAGAAGACTCAAATTGCGTCGCGATCCAATACATCGTCCTCCAGCCGACTTGTCTCCAAGGGTCTATAGCTGCCTCGGGCACCTTATGGTCGTTCTCCTGTGAGTCTAGATTATCGTATCCGACGCAAAAATGATAGTTAATTGTAACGTTCAGGGCCTCCTAATGCAGATGGAACACTCAAATTATGTCGAGATTCAATACATCGGCCTCCAGCCGACTTGTCTCCAAGGTCTATTGCTGCCTCGGGCACCTTATGGTCGTTGTCCTGTGAGTCTAGATTTTCGAATCCGACGCAAAAATGATAGTTAATTGTAACGTTCAGGGCCTTCTAATGACGATGGAACACTGAAATTGCGTCGAGATTCAATACATCGGCCTCCAGCCTACTTGTCTCCAAGGGGATATCGCTGCTCGGGCACCACATGGTCCTTCTCCTGTGAGTATAGATTTTCGAATCCGACGCAAAAATGATAGTGAATTGTAACGTTCAGCGCCTCCTAATGACGATAGAAGACTCAAATTGCGTCGCGATCCAATACATCGTCCTCCAGCCGACTTGTCTCCAAGGGTCTATTGCTGCCTCGGGCACCTTATGGTCGTTGTCCTGTGAGTCTAGATTTTCGAATCCGACGCAAAAATGATAGTTAATTGTAACGTTCAGGGCTCCTAATGACGATAGAAGACTCAAATTGCGTCGCGATCCAATACATCGTCCTCCAGCCGACTTGTCTCCAAGGGTCTATTGCTGCCTCGGGCACCTTATGGTCGTTCTCCTGTGAGTTTAGATTATCGTATCCGACGCAAAAATGATAGTTAATTGTAAACGTTCAGGGCCTTCTAATGCCGATGGAACACTCAATTCGCGTCGAGATTCAATACATCGGCCTCCAGCCGACTTGTCTCCAAGGGTCTATTGCTGCCTCGGGCACCTTATGGTCGTTCTCCTGTGAGTTTAGATTATCGAATCCGACGCAAAAATGATAGTTAATTGTAACGTTCAGGGCCTCCTAATGCAGATGGAACACTCAAATTATGTCGAGATTCAATACATCGGCCTCCAGCCGACTTGTCTCCAAGGGTCTATTGCTGCCTCGGGCACCTTATGGTCGTTGTCCTGTGAGTCTAGATTTTCGAATCGGACGCAAAAATGATAGTTAATTGTAACGTTCAGGGCCTTCTAATGACGATGGAACACTGAAATTGCGTCGAGATTCAATACATCGGCCTCCAGCCTACTTGTCTCCAAGGGGATATCGCTGCCTCGGGCACCACATGGTCCTTCTCCTGTGAGTATAGATTTTCGAATCCGACGCAAAAATGATAGTGAATTGTAACGTTCAGCGCCTCCTAATGACGATAGAAGACTCAAATTGCGTCGCGATCCAATACATCGTCCTCCAGCCGACTTGTCTCCAAGGGTCTATTGCTGCCTCGGGCACCGTATGGTCGTTCTCCTGTGAGTCTAGATTTTCGAATCCGACGCAAAAATGATAGTTAATTGTAACGTTCAGGGCCTTGTAATGACGATGGATCACTCAAATTGCGTCGAGATACAATACATCGTCCTCCAGCCGACTTGTCTCCAAGGATCTAATGCTGCCTCGGGCACCTTATGGTCGTTCTCCTGTGAGTCTAGATTTTCGAACCCGACGCAAAAATGATAGTTAATTGTAACGTTCAGGGCCTCCTAATGCCGATGGAACACTCAAATTGCGTCGAGATTCAATACATCGGCCTCCAGCCGACTTGTCTCCAAGGGTCTATTGCTGCCTCGGGCACCTTATGGTCGTTCTCCTGTGAGTTTAGATTATCGAATCCGACGCAAAAATGATAGTTAATTGTAACGTTCAGGGCCTCCTAATGCCGATGGAACTCTCAAATTGCGTCGAGATTCAATACATCGGCCTCCAGCCTACTTGTCTCCAAGGGGATATCGCTGCCTCGGGCACCACATGGTCCTTCTCCTGTGAGTCTAGATTCTCGAATCCGACGCAAAAATGATAGTGAATTGTAACGTTCAGCGCCTCCTAATGACGATAGAAGACTCAAATTGCGTCGCGATCCAATACATCGTCCTCCAGCCGACTTGTCTCCAAGGGTCTATTGCTGCCTCGGGCACCTTATGGTCGTTGTCCTGTGAGTCTAGATTTTCGAATCCGACGCAAAAATGATAGTTAATTGTAACGTTCAGGGCCTTCTAATGACGATGGAACACTCAAATTGCGTCGAGATTCAATACATCGGCCTCCAGCCTACTTGTCTCCAAGGGGATATCGCTGCCTCGGGCACCACATGGTCCTTCTCCTGTGAGTCTAGATTTTCGAATCCGACGCAAAAATGATAGTGAATTGTAACGTTCAGCGCCTCCTAATGACGATAGAAGACTCAAATTGCGTCGCGATCCAATACATCGTCCTCCAGCCGACTTGTCTCCAAGGGTCTATTGCTGCCTCGGGCACCTTATGGTCGTTCTCCTGTGAGTCTAGATTTTCGAATCCGACGCAAAAATGATAGTTAATTGTAACGTTCAGGGCCTTGTAATGACGATGGAACACTCAAATTGCGTCGAGATACAATACATCGTCCTCCAGCCGACTTGTCTCCAAGGATCTAATGCTGCCTCGGGCACTTTATGGTCGTTCTCTTGTAATTCTAGATTTTCGAATCCGACGCAAAAATGATAGTGAATTTTAACGTTCAGGGCCGCCTAATGACGATGGAACTCTCAAATTGCGTCGAGATTCAATACATCGTCCTCCAGCCGACTTGTCTCCAAGGGTCTATTGCTGCCTCGGGCACCTTATGGTCGTTCTCCTGTGAGTCTAGATTATCGAATCCGACGCAAAAATGATAGTTAATTGTAACGTTCAGGGCCTCCTAATGCCGATGGAACACTCAAATTGCGTCGAGATTCAATACATCGGCCTCCAGCCGACTTGTCTCCAAGGGTCTATTGCTGCCTCGGGCACCTTATGGTCGTTCTCCTGTGAGTCTAGATTTTCGAACCCGACGCAAAAATGATAGTGAATTGTAACGTTCAGCGCCTCCTAATGACGATAGAAGACTCAAATTGCGTCGCGATCCAATACATCGTCCTCCAGCCGACTTGTCTCCAAGGGTCTATTGCTGCCTCGGCACCTTATGGTCGTTCTCCTGTGAGTCTAGATTTTCGAATCCGACGCAAAAATGATAGTTAATTGTAACGTTCAGGGCCTTGTAATGACGATGGAACACTCAAATTGCGTCGAGATTCGATACATCGGCCTCCAGCCGACTTGTCTCCAAGGGTCTATTGCTGCCTCGGGCACCTTATGGTCGTTGTCCTGTGAGTCTAGATTTTCGAATCCGACGCAAAAATGATAGTTAATTGTAACGTTCAGGGCCTCCTAATGACGATGGAACACTCAAATTGCGTCGAGATTCAATACATCGGCCTCCAGCCGACTTGTCTCCAAGGGTCTATTGCTGCCTCGGGCACCTTATGGTCGTTCTCCTGCGAGTCTAGATTTTCGAATCCGACGCAAAAATGATAGTGAATTGTAACGTTCAGGGCCTTCTAATGACGATGGGACACTCAAATTGCGTCGAGATTCAATACATCGTCCTCCAGCCGACTTGTCTCCAAGGGGATATTGCTGTCTCGGGCACAATATGATCCTTCTCCTGTGAGTCTAGATTTTCGAATCCGACGCAAAAATGATGGTGAATTGTAACGTTCAGCGCCTCCTAATGACGATAGAAGACTCAAATTGCGTCGCGATCCAATACATCGTCCTCCAGCCGACTTGTCTCCAAGGGTCTATTGCTGCCTCGGGCACCTTATGGTCGTTCTCCTGTGAGTAGATTTTCGAATCCGACGCAAAATGATAGTTAATTGTAACGTTCAGGGCCTTCTAATGCCGATGGAACACTCAAATTGCGTCGAGATTCAATACATCGTCCTCCAGCCGACTTGTCTCCAAGGGGATATTGCTGTCTCGGGCACAATATGATCCTTCTCCTGTGAGTCTAGATTTTCGAATCCGACGCAAAAATGATAGTGAATTGTAACGTTCAGCGCCTCCTAATGACGATAGAAGACTCAAATTGCGTCGTGATCCAATACATCGTCCTCCAGCCGACTTGTCTCCAAGGGTCTATTGCTGCCTCGGGCACCTTATGGTCGTTGTCCTGTGAGTCTAGATTTTCGAATCCGACGCAAAAATGATAGTTAATTGTAACGTTCAGGGCCTCCTAATGACGATAGAAGACTCAAATTGCGTCGCGATCCAATACATCGTCCTCCAGCCGACTTGTCTCCAAGGGTCTATTGCTGCCTCGGGCACCTTATGGTCGTTCTCCTGTGAGTTTAGATTATCGAATCCGACGCAAAAATGATAGTTAATTGTAACGTTCAAGGCCTTCTAATGACGATGGGATACTCAAATTGCGTCGAGATTCAATACATCGTCCTCCAGCCGACTTGTCTCCAAGGGGATATTGCTGTCTCGGGCACAATATGATCCTTCTCCCGTGAGTCTAGATTTTCGAATCCGACGCAAAAATGATAGTGAATTGTAACGTTCAGCGCCTCCTAATGACGATAGAAGACTCAAATTGCGTCGCGATCCAATACATCGTCCTCCAGCCGACTTGTCTCCAAGGGTCTATTGCTGCCTCGGGCACCGTATGGTCGTTCTCCTGTGAGTCTAGATTTTCGAATCCGACGCAAAAATGATAGTCAATTGTAACGTTCAGGGCCTTGTAATGACGATGGATCACTCAAATTGCGTCGAGATACAATACATCGTCCTCCAGCCGACTTGTCTCCAAGGATCTAATGCTGCCTCGGGCACCTTATGGTCGTTCTCCTGTGAGTCTAGATTTTCGAACCCGACGCAAAAATGATAGTTAATTGTAACGTTCAGGGCCTCCTAATGCCGATGGAACACTCAAATTGCGTCGAGATTCAATACATCGGCCTCCAGCCGACTTGTCTCCAAGGGTCTATTGCTGCCTCGGGCACCTTATGGTCGTTCTCCTGTGAGTTTAGATTATCGAATCCGACGCAAAAATGATAGTTAATTGTAACGTTCAGGGCCTCCTAATGCCGATGGAACTCTCAAATTGCGTCGAGATTCAATACATCGGCCTCCAGCCTACTTGTCTCCAAGGGGATATCGCTGCCTCGGGCACCACATGGTCCTTCTCCTGTGAGTCTAGATTTTCGAATCCGACGCAAAAATGATAGTGAATTGTAACGTTCAGCGCCTCCTAATGACGATAGAAGACCCAAATTGCGTCGCGATCCAATACATCGTCCTCCAGCCGACTTGTCTCCAAGGGTCTATTGCTGCCTCGGGCACCTTATGGTCGTTGTCCTGTGAGTCTAGATTTTCGAATCCGACGCAAAAATGATAGTTAATTGTAACGTTCAGGGCCTTCTAATGACGATGGAACACTCAAATTGCGTCGAGATTCAATACATCGGCCTCCAGCCTACTTGTCTCCAAGGGGATATCGCTGCCTCGGGCACCACATGGTCCTTCTCCTGTGAGATTAGATTTTCGAATCCGACGCAAAAATGATAGTGAATTGTAACGTTCAGCGCCTCCTAATGACGATAGAAGACTCAAATTGCGTCGCGATCCAATACATCGTCCTCCAGCCGACTTGTCTCCAAGGGTCTATTGCTGCCTCGGGCACCTTATGGTCGTTCTCCTGTGAGTCTAGATTTTCGAATCCGACGCAAAAATGATAGTTAATTGTAACGTTCAGGGCCTTGTAATGACGATGGAACACTCAAATTGCGTCGAGATACAATACATCGTCCTCCAGCCGACTTGTCTCCAAGGATCTAATGCTGCCTCGGGCACTTTATGGTCGTTCTCTTGTAATTCTAGATTTTCGAATCCGACGCAAAAATGATAGTGAATTTTAACGTTCAGGGCCGCCTAATGACGATGGAACTCTCAAATTGCGTCGAGATTCAATACATCGTCCTCCAGCCGACTTGTCTCCAAGGGTCTATTGCTGCCTCGGGCACCTTATGGTCGTTCTCCTGTGAGTCTAGATTATCGAATCCGACGCAAAAATGATAGTTAATTGTAACGTTCAGGGCCTCCTAATGCCGATGGAACACTCAAATTGCGTCGAGATTCAATACATCGGCCTCCAGCCGACTTGTCTCCAAGGGTCTATTGCTGCCTCGGGCACCTTATGGTCGTTCTCCTGTGAGTCTAGATTTTCGAACCCGACGCAAAAATGATAGTGAATTGTAACGTTCAGCGCCTCCTAATGACGATAGAAGACTCAAATTGCGTCGCGATCCAATACATCGTCCTCCAGCCGACTTGTCTCCAAGGGTCTATTGCTGCCTCGGGCACCTTATGGTCGTTCTCCTGTGAGTCTAGATTTTCGAACCCGACGCAAAAATGATAGTGAATTGTAACGTTCAGCGCCTCCTAATGACGATAGAAGACTCAAATTGCGTCGCGATCCAATACATCGTCCTCCAGCCGACTTGTCTCCAAGGGTCTATTGCTGCCTCGGGCACCTTATGGTCGTTCTCCTGTGAGTCTAGATTTTCGAATCCGACGCAAAAATGATAGTTAATTGTAACGTTCAGGGCCTTGTAATGACGATGGAACACTCAAATTGCGTCGAGATTCAATACATCGGCCTCCAGCCGACTTGTCTCCAAGGGTCTATTGCTGCCTCGGGCACCTTATGGTCGTTGTCCTGTGAGTCTAGATTTTCGAATCCGACGCAAAAATGGTAGTTAATTGTAACGTTCAGGGCCTCCTAATGACGATGGAACACTCAAATTGCGTCGAGATTCAATACATCGGTCTCCAGCCGACTTGTCTCCAAGGGTCTATTGCTGCCTCGGGCACCTTATGGTCGTTCTCCTGCGAGTCTAGATTTTCGAATCCGACGCAAAAATGATAGTGAATTGTAACGTTCAGGGCCTTCTAATGACGATGGGACACTCAAATTGCGTCGAGATTCAATACATCGTCCTCCAGCCGACTTGTCTCCAAGGGGATATTGCTGTCTCGGGCACAATATGATCCTTCTCCTGTGAGTCTAGATTTTCGAATCCGACGCAAAAATGATAGTGAATTGTAACGTTGAGCGCCTCCTAATGACGATAGAAGACTCAAATTGCGTCGCGATCCAATACATCGTCCTCCAGCCGACTTGTCTCCAAGGGGATATTGCTGTCTCGGGCACAATATGATCCTTCTCCTGTGAGTCTAGATTTTCGAATCCGACGCAAAAATGATAGTTAATTGTAACGTTCAGGGCCTTCTAATGCCGATGGAACACTCAAATTGCGTCGAGATTCAATACATCGGCCTCCAGCCGACTTGTCTCCAAGGGTCTATTGCTGCGCCTCCTAATGACGATAGAAGACTCAAATTGCGTCGAGATTCAATACATCGGCCTCCAGCCGACTTGTCTCCAAGGGTCTATTGCTGCCTCGGGCACCTTATGGTCGTTCTCCTGTGAGTTTAGATTATCGAATCCGACGCAAAAATGATAGTTAATTATAACGTTCAGGGCCTCCTAATGCCGATGGAACACTCAAATTGCGTCGAGATTCAATACATCGGCCTCCAGCCGACTTGTCTCCAGGGGTCTATTGCTGCCTCGGGCACCTTATGGTCGTTCTCCTGTGAGTCTAGATTTTCGAATCCGACGCAAAAATGATAGTTAATTGTAACGTTCAGGGCCTCCTAATGACGATAGAAGACTCAAATTGCGTCGAGATTCAATACATCGGCCTCCAGCCGACTTGTCTCCAATGGTCTATTGCTGCCTCGGGCACCTTATGGTCGTTCTTCTGTGAGTTTAGATTATCGAATCCGACGCAAAAATGATAGTTAATTGTAACGTTCAGGGCCTTCTAATGACGATGGGACACTCAAATTGCGTCGAGATTCAATACATCGTCCTCCAGCCGACTTGTCTCCAAGGGGATATTGCTGTCTCGGGCACAATATGATCCTTCTCCTGTGAGTCTAGATTTTCGAATCCGACGCAAAAATGATAGTTAATTGTAACGTTCAGGGCCGCCTAATGACGATGGAACTCTCAAATTGCGTCGAGATTCAATACATCGTCCTCCAGCCGACTTGTCTCCAAGGGTCTATTGCTGCCTCGGGCACCTTATGGTCGTTCTACTGTGAGTTTAGATTATCGAATCCGACGCAAAAATGATAGTTAATTGTAACGTTCAGGGCCTTCTAATGACGATGGGACACTCAAATTGCGTCGAGATTCAATACATCGTCCTCCAGCCGACTTGTCTCCAAGGGTCTATTGCTGCCTCGGGCACCTTATGGTCGTTCTCCTGTGAGTCTAGATTTTCGAATCCGACGCAAAAATGATAGTTAATTGTAACGTTCAGGGCCTTGTAATGACGATGGAACACTCAAATTGCGTCGCGATCCAATACATCGTCCTCCAGCCGACTTGTCTCCAAGGGTCTATTGCTGTCTCGGGCACAATTTGATCCTTCTCCTGTGAGTCTAGATTTTCGAATCCGACGCAAAAATGATAGTGAATTGTAACGTTCAGCGCCTCCTAATGACGATAGAAAACTCAAATTGCGTCGCGATCCAATACATCGTCCTCCAGCCGACTTGTCTCCAAGGGTCTATTGCTGCCTCGGGCACCTTATGGTCGTTCTCCTGTGAGTCTAGATTTTCGAACCCGACGCAAAAATGATAGTTAATTGTAACGTTCAGGGCCTTCTAATGCCGATGGAACACTCAAATTGCGTCGAGATTCAATACATCGGCCTCCAGCCGACTTGTCTCCAAGGGTCTATTGCTGCCTCGGGCACCTTATGGTCGTTCTCCTGTGAGTCTAGATTTTCGAATCCGACGCAAAAATGATAGTTAATTGTAACGTTCAGGGCCTTCTAATGACGATGGAACACTCAAATTGCGTCGCGATCCAATACATCGTCCTCCAGCCGACTTGTCTCCAAGGGTCTATTGCTGCCTCGGGCACCTTATGGTCGTTCTCCTGTGAGTTTAGATAATCGAATCCGACGCAAAAATGATAGTTAATTGTAACGTTCAGGGCCTTCTAATGACGATGGGACACTCAAATTGCGTCGAGATTCAATACATCGTCCTCCAGCCGACTTGTCTCCAAGGGGATATTGCTGTCTCGGGCACAATATGATCTTTCTCCTGTGAGTCTAGATTTTCGAATCCGACGCAAAAATGATAGTTAATTGTAACGTTCAGGGCCTTCTAATGCCGATGGAACACTCAAATTGCGTCGAGATTCAATACATCGGCCTCCAGCCGACTTGTCTCCAAGGGTCTATTGCTGCGCCTCCTAATGACGATAGAAGACTCAAATTGCGTCGCGATCCAATACATCGTCCTCCAGCCGACTTGTCTCCAAGGGTCTATTGCTGCCTCGGGCACCTTATGGTCGTTCTCCTGTGAGTCTAGATTTTCGAATCCGACGCAAAAATGATAGTTAATTGTAACGTTCAGGGCCTTCTAATGACGATGGAACACTCAAATTGCGTCGAGATTCAATACATCGGCCTCCAGCCTACTTGTCTCCAAGGGGATATCGCTGCCTCGGGCACCACATGGTCCTTCTCCTGTGAGTCTAGATTTTCGAATCCGACGCAAAAATGATAGTGAATTGTAACGTTCAGCGCCTCCTAATGACGATAGAAGACTCAAATTGCGTCGCGATCCAATACATCGTCCTCCAGCCGACTTGTCTCCAAGGGTCTGTTGCTGCCTCGGGCACCTTATGGTCGTTCTCCTGTGAGTCTAGATTTTCGAATCCGACGCAAAAAGATAGTTAATTGTAACGTTCAGGGCCTTGTAATGACGATGGAACACTCAAATTGCGTCGAGATACAATACATCGTCCTCCAGCCGACTTGTCTCCAAGGATCTAATGCTGCCTCGGGCACTTTATGGTCGTTCTCTTGTAATTCTAGATTTTCGAATCCGACGCAAAAATGATAGTGAATTTTAACGTTCAGGGCCGCCTAATGACGATGGAACTCTCAAATTGCGTCGAGATTCAATACATCGTCCTCCAGCCGACTTGTCTCCAAGGGTCTATTGCTGCCTCGGGCACCTTATGGTCGTTCTCCTGTGAGTCTAGATTTTCGAATCCGACGCAAAAATGATAGTTAATTGTAACGTTCAGGGCCTTGTAATGACGATGGAACACTCAAATTGCGTCGAGATTCAATACATCGGCCTCCAGCCGACTTGTCTCCAAGGGTCTATTGCTGCCTCGGGCACCTTATGGTCGTTGTCCTGTGAGTCTAGATTTTCGAATCCGACGCAAAAATGATAGTTAATTGTGACGTTCAGGGCCTCCTAATGACGATGGAACACTCAAATTGCGTCGAGATTCAATACATCGGCCTCCAGCCGACTTGTCTCCAAGGGTCTATTGCTGCCTCGGGCACCTTATGGTCGTTCTCCTGCGAGTCTAGATTTTCGAATCCGACGCAAAAATGATAGTGAATTGTAACGTTCAGGGCCTTCTAATGACGATGGGACACTCAAATTGCGTCGAGATTCAATACATCGTCCTCCAGCCGACTTGTCTCCAAGGGGATATTGCTGTCTCGGGCACAATATGATCCTTCTCCTGTGAGTCTAGATTTTCGAATCCGACGCAAAAATGATAGTGAATTGTAACGTTGAGCGCCTCCTAATGACGATAGAAGACTCAAATTGCGTCGCGATCCAATACATCGTCCTCCAGCCGACTTGTCTCCAAGGGGATATTGCTGTCTCGGGCACAGTATGATCCTTCTCCTGTGAGTCTAGATTTTCGAATCCGACGCAAAAATGATAGTTAATTGTAACGCTCAGGGCCTTCTAATGCCGATGGAACACTCAAATTGCGTCGAGATTCAATACATCGGCCTCCAGCCGACTTGTCTCCAAGGGTCTATTGCTGCGCCTCCTAATGACGATAGAAGACTCAAATTGCGTCGCGATCCAATACATCGTCCTCCAGCCGACTTGTCTCCAAGGGTCTATTGCTGCCTCGGGCACCTTATGGTCGTTCTCCTGTGAGTCTAGATTTTCGAATCCGACGCAAAAATGATAGTTAATTGTAACGTTCAGGGCCTTGTAATGACGATGGAACACTCAAATTGCGTCGAGATTCAATACATCGGCCTCCAGCCGACTTGTCTCCAAGGGTCTATTGCTGCCTCGGGCACCTTATGGTCGTTCTCCTGTGAGTTTAGATTATCGAATCCGACGCAAAAATGATAGTTAATTATAACGTTCAGGGCCTCCTAATGCCGATGGAACACTCAAATTGCGTCGAGATTCAATACATCGGCCTCCAGCCGACTTGTCTCCAAGGGTCTATTGCTGCCTCGGGCACCTTATGGTCGTTCTCCTGTGAGTCTAGATTTTCGAATCCGACGCAAAAATGATAGTTAATTGTAACGTTCAGGGCCTCCTAATGACGATAGAAGACTCAAATTGCGTCGAGATTCAATACATCGGCCTCCAGCCGACTTGTCTCCAATGGTCTATTGCTGCCTCGGGCACCTTATGGTCGTTCTCCTGTGAGTTTAGATTATCGAATCCGACGCAAAAATGATAGTTAATTGTAACGTTCAGGGCCTTCTAATGACGATGGGACACTCAAATTGCGTCGAGATTCAATACATCGTCCTCCAGCCAACTTGTCTCCAAGGGGATATTGCTGTCTCGGGCACAATATGATCCTTCTCCTGCGAGTCTAGATTTTCGAATCCGACGCAAAAATGATAGTTAATTGTAACGTTCAGGGCCGCCTAATGACGATGGAACTCTCAAATTGCGTCGAGATTCAATACATCGTCCTCCAGCCGACTTGTCTCCAAGGGTCTATTGCTGCTTCGGGCACCTTATGGTCGTTCTACTGTGAGTTTAGATTATCGAATCCGACGCAAAAATGATAGTTAATTGTAACGTTCAGGGCCTTCTAATGACGATGGGACACTCAAATTGCGTCGAGATTCAATACATCGTCCTCCAGCCGACTTGTCTCCAAGGGTCTATTGCTGCCTCGGGCACCTTATGGTCGTTCTCCTGTGAGTCTAGATTTTCGAATCCGACGCAAAAATGATAGTTAATTGTAACGTTCAGGGCCTTGTAATGACGATGGAACACTCAAATTGCGTCGCGATCCAATACATCGTCCTCCAGCCGACTTGTCTCCAAGGGTCTATTGCTGTCTCGGGCACAATTTGATCCTTCTCCTGTGAGTCTAGATTTTCGAATCCGACGCAAAAATGATAGTGAATTGTAACGTTCAGCGCCTCCTAATGACGATAGAAAACTCAAATTGCGTCGCGATCCAATACATCGTCCTCCAGCCGACTTGTCTCCAAGGGTCTATTGCTGCCTCGGGCACCTTATGGTCGTTCTCCTGTGAGTCTAGATTTTCGAACCCGGCGCAAAAATGATAGTTAATTGTAACGTTCAGGGCCTTCTAATGCCGATGGAACACTCAAATTGCGTCGAGATTCAATACATCGGCCTCCAGCCGACTTGTCTCCAAGGGTCTATTGCTGCCTCGGGCACCTTATGGTCGTTCTCCTGTGAGTCTAGATTTTCGAATCCGACGCAAAAATGATAGTTAATTGTAACGTTCAGGGCCTTCTAATGACGATGGAACACTCAAATTGCGTCGCGATCCAATACATCGTCCTCCAGCCGACTTGTCTCCAAGGGTCTATTGCTGCCTCGGGCACCTTATGGTCGTTCTCCTGTGAGTTTAGATAATCGAATCCGACGCAAAAATGATAGTTAATTGTAACGTTCAGGGCCTTCTAATGACGATGGGACACTCAAATTGCGTCGAGATTCAATACATCGTCCTCCAGCCGACTTGTCTCCAAGGGGATATTGCTGTCTCGGGCACAATATGATCTTTCTCCTGTGAGTCTAGATTTTCGAATCCGACGCAAAAATGATAGTTAATTGTAACGTTCAGGGCCTTCTAATGCCGATGGAACACTCAAATTGCGTCGAGATTCAATACATCGGCCTCCAGCCGACTTGTCTCCAAGGGTCTATTGCTGCGCCTCCTAATGACGATAGAAGACTCAAATTGCGTCGCGATCCAATACATCGTCCTCCAGCCGACTTGTCTCCAAGGGTCTATTGCTGCCTCGGGCACCTTATGGTCGTTCTCCTGTGAGTCTAGATTTTCGAATCCGACGCAAAAATGATAGTTAATTGTAACGTTCAGGGCCTTGTAATGACGATGGAACACTCAAATTGCGTCGAGATACAATACATCGGCCTCCAGCCGACTTGTCTCCAAGGGTCTATTGCTGCCTCGGGCACCTTATGGTCGTTCTCCTGTGAGTTTAGATTATCGAATCCGACGCAAAAATGATAGTTAGTTATAACGTTCAGGGCCTCCTAATGCCGATGGAACACTCAAATTGCGTCGAGATTCAATACATCGGCCTCCAGCCGACTTGTCTCCAAGGGTCTATTGCTGCCTCGGGCACCTTATGGTCGTTCTCCTGTGAGTCTAGATTTTCGAATCCGACGCAAAAATGATAGTGAATTGTAACGTTCAGGGCCTCCTAATGACGATAGAAGACTCAAATTGCGTCGAGATTCAATACGTCGGCCTCCAGCCGACTTGTCTCCAATGGTCTATTGCTGCCTCGGGCACCTTATGGTCGTTCTCCTGTGAGTTTAGATTATCGAATCCGACGCAAAAATGATAGTTAATTGTAACGTTCAGGGCCTTCTAATGACGATGGGACACTCAAATTGCGTCGAGATTCAATACATCGTCCTCCAGCCGACTTGTCTCCAAGGGGATATTGCTGTCTCGGGCACAATATGATCCTTCTCCCGTGAGTCTAGATTTTCGAATCCGACGCAAAAATGATAGTGAATTGTAACGTTCAGCGCCTCCTAATGACGATAGAAGACTCAAATTGCGTCGCGATCCAATACATCGTCCTCCAGCCGACTTGTCTCCAAGGGTCTATTGTTGCCTTGGGCACCTTATGGTCGCTCTCCTGTGAGTCTAGATTATCGTATCCGACGCAAAAATGATAGTTAATTGTAACGTTCAGGGCCTTCTAATGCCGATGGAACACTCAAATCGCGTCGAGAATCAATACATCGGCCTCCAGCCGACTTGTCTCCAAGGGTCTATTGCTGCCTCGGGCACCTTATGGTCGTTCTCCTGTGAGTTTAGATTATCGAATCCGACGCAAAAATGATAGTTAATTGTAACGTTCAGGGCCTCCTAATGCAGATGGAACACTCAAATTATGTCGAGATTCAATACATCGGCCTCCAGCCGACTTGTCTCCAAGGGGATATCGCTGCCTCGGGCACCACATGGTCCTTCTCCTGTGAGTATAGATTTTCGAATCCGACGCAAAAATGATAGTGAATTGTAACGTTCAGCGCCTCCTAATGACGATAGAAGACTCAAATTGCGTCGCGATCCAATACATCGTCCTCCAGCCGACTTGTCTCCAAGGGTCTATTGCTGCCTCGGGCACCGTATGGTCGTTCTCCTGTGAGTCTAGATTTTCGAATCCGACGCAAAAATGATAGTTAATTGTAACGTTCAGGGCCTTGTAATGACGATGGATCACTCAAATTGCGTCGAGATACAATACATCGTCCTCCAGCCGACTTGTCTCCAAGGATCTAATGCTGCCTCGGGCACCTTATGGTCGTTCTCCTGTGAGTCTAGATTTTCGAACCCGACGCAAAAATGATAGTTAATTGTAACGTTCAGGGCCTTGTAATGACGATGGAACACTCAAATTGCGTCGCGATCCAATACATCGTCCTCCAGCCGACTTGTCTCCAAGGGTCTATTGCTGTCTCGGGCACAATTTGATCCTTCTCCTGTGAGTCTAGATTTTCGAATCCGACGCAAAAATGATAGTGAATTGTAACGTTCAGCGCCTCCTAATGACGATAGAAAACTCAAATTGCGTCGCGATCCAATACATCGTCCTCCAGCCGACTTGTCTCCAAGGGTCTATTGCTGCCTCGGGCACCTTATGGTCGTTCTCCTGTGAGTCTAGATTTTCGAACCCGACGCAAAAATGATAGTTAATTGTAACGTTCAGGGCCTTCTAATGCCGATGGAACACTCAAATTGCGTCGAGATTCAATACATCGGCCTCCAGCCGACTTGTCTCCAAGGGTCTATTGCTGCCTCGGGCACCTTATGGTCGTTCTCCTGTGAGTCTAGATTTTCGAATCCGACGCAAAAATGATAGTTAATTGTAACGTTCAGGGCCTTCTAATGACGATGGAACACTCAAATTGCGTCGCGATCCAATACATCGTCCTCCAGCCGACTTGTCTCCAAGGGTCTATTGCTGCCTCGGGCACCTATTGGTCGTTCTCCTGTGAGTTTAGATAATCGAATCCGACGCAAAAATGATAGTTAATTGTAACGTTCAGGGCCTTCTAATGACGATGGGACACTCAAATTGCGTCGAGATTCAATACATCGTCCTCCAGCCGACTTGTCTCCAAGGGGATATTGCTGTCTCGGGCACAATATGATCTTTCTCCTGTGAGTCTAGATTTTCGAATCCGACGCAAAAATGATAGTTAATTGTAACGTTCAGGGCCTTCTAATGCCGATGGAACACTCAAATTGCGTCGAGATTCAATACATCGGCCTCCAGCCGACTTGTCTCCAAGGGTCTATTGCTGCGCCTCCTAATGACGATAGAAGACTCAAATTGCGTCGCGATCCAATACATCGTCCTCCAGCCGACTTGTCTCCAAGGGTCTATTGCTGCTTCGGGCACCTTATGGTCGTTCTCCTGTGAGTCTAGATTTTCGAATCCGACGCAAAAATGATAGTTAATTGTAACGTTCAGGGCCTTGTAATGACGATGGAACACTCAAATTGCGTCGAGATACAATACATCGGCCTCCAGCCGACTTGTCTCCAAGGGTCTATTGCTGCCTCGGGCACCTTATGGTCGTTCTCCTGTGAGTTTAGATTATCGAATCCGACGCAAAAATGATAGTTAGTTATAACGTTCAGGGCCTCCTAATGCCGATGGAACACTCAAATTTCGTCGAGATTCAATACATCGGCCTCCAGCCGACTTGTCTCCAAGGGTCTATTGCTGCCTCGGGCACCTTATGGTCGTTCTCCTGTGAGTCTAGATTTTCGAATCCGACGCAAAAATGATAGTTAATTGTAACGTTCAGGGCCTCCTAATGACGATAGAAGACTCAAATTGCGTCGAGATTCAATACGTCGGCCTCCAGCCGACTTGTCTCCAATGGTCTATTGCTGCCTCGGGCACCTTATGGTCGTTCTCCTGTGAGTTTAGATTATCGAATCCGACGCAAAAATGATAGTTAATTGTAACGTTCAGGGCCTTCTAATGACGATGGGACACTCAAATTGCGTCCAGATTCAATACATCGTCCTCCAGCCGACTTGTCTCCAAGGGGATATTGCTGTCTCGGGCACAATATGATCCTTCTCCCGTGAGTCTAGATTTTCGAATCCGACGCAAAAATGATAGTGAATTGTAACGTTCAGCGCCTCCTAATGACGATAGAAGACTCAAATTGCGTCGCGATCCAATACATCGTCCTCCAGCCGACTTGTCTCCAAGGGTCTATTGTTGCCTTGGGCACCTTATGGTCGTTCTCCTGTGAGTCTAGATTATCGTATCCGACGCAAAAATGATAGTTAATTGTAACGTTCAGGGCCTTCTAATGCCGATGGAACACTCAAATCGCGTCGAGATTCAATACATCGGCCTCCAGCCGACTTGTCTCCAAGGGGATATCGCTGCCTCGGGCACCACATGGTCCTTCTCCTGTGAGTATAGATTTTCGAATCCGACGCAAAAATGATAGTGAATTGTAACGTTCAGCGCCTCCTAATGACGATAGAAGACTCAAATTGCGTCGCGATCCAATACATCGTCCTCCAGCCGACTTGTCTCCAAGGGTCTATTGCTGCCTCGGGCACCGTATGGTCGTTCTCCTGTGAGTCTAGATTTTCGAATCCGACGCAAAAATGATAGTTAATTGTAACGTTCAGGGCCTTGTAATGACGATGGATCACTCAAATTGCGTCGAGATACAATACATCGTCCTCCAGCCGACTTGTCTCCAAGGATCTAATGCTGCCTCGGGCACCTTATGGTCGTTCTCCTGTGAGTCTAGATTTTCGAACCCGACGCAAAAATGATAGTTAATTGTAACGTTCAGGGCCTCCTAATGCCGATGGAACACTCAAATTGCGTCGAGATTCAATACATCGGCCTCCAGCCGACTTGTCTCCAAGGGTCTATTGCTGCCTCGGGCACCTTATGGTCGTTCTCCTGTGAGTTTAGATTATCGAATCCGACGCAAAAATGATAGTTAATTGTAACGTTCAGGGCCTCCTAATGCCGATGGAACTCTCAAATTGCGTCGAGATTCAATACATCGGCCTCCAGCCTACTTGTCTCCAAGGGGATATCGCTGCCTCGGGCACCACATGGTCCTTCTCCTGTGAGTCTAGATTTTCGAATCCGACGCAAAAATGATAGTGAATTGTAACGTTCAGCGCCTCCTAATGACGATAGAAGACTCAAATTGCGTCGCGATCCAATACATCGTCCTCCAGCCGACTTGTCTCCAAGGGTCTATTGCTGCCTCGGGCACCTTATGGTCGTTGTCCTGTGAGTCTAGATTTTCGAATCCGACGCAAAAATGATAGTTAATTGTAACGTTCAGGGCCTTCTAATGACGATGGAACACTCAAATTGCGTCGAGATTCAATACATCGGCCTCCAGCCTACTTGTCTCCAAGGGGATATCGCTGCCTCGGGCACCACATGGTCCTTCTCCTATGAGTCTAGATTTTCGAATCCGACGCAAAAATGATAGTGAATTGTAACGTTCAGCGCCTCCTAATGACGATAGAAGACTCAAATTGCGTCGCGATCCAATACATCGTCCTCCAGCCGACTTGTCTCCAAGGGTCTAATGCTGCCTCGGGCACCTTATGGTCGTTCTCCTGTGGGTCTAGATTTTCGAATCCGACGCAAAAATGATAGTTAATTGTAACGTTCAGGGCCTTGTAATGACGATGGAACACTCAAATTGCGTCGAGATACAATACATCGTCCTCCAGCCGACTTGTCTCCAAGGATCTAATGCTGCCTCGGGCACCTTATGGTCGTTCTCCTGTGAGTCTAGATTATCGAATCCGACGCAAAAATGATAGTTAATTGTAACGTTCAGGGCCTCCTAATGCCGATGGAACACTCAAATTGCGTCGAGATTCAATACATCGGCCTCCAGCCGACTTGTCTCCAAGGGTCTATTGCTGCCTCGGGCACCTTATGGTCGTTCTCCTGTGAGTCTAGATTTTCGAACCCGACGCAAAAATGATAGTGAATTGTAACGTTCAGCGCCTCCTAATGACGATAGAAGACTCAAATTGCGTCGCGATCCAATACATCGTCCTCCAGCCGACTTGTCTCCAAGGGTCTATTGCTGCCTCGGGCACCTTATGGTCGTTCTCCTGTGAGTCTAGATTTTCGAATCCGACGCAAAAATGATAGTTAATTGTAACGTTCAGGGCCTTGTAATGACGATGGAACACTCAAATTGCGTCGAGATTCAATACATCGGCCTCCAGCCGACTTGTCTCCAAGGGTCTATTGCTGCCTCGGGCACCTTATGGTCGTTGTCCTGTGAGTCTAGATTTTCGAATCCGACGCAAAAATGATACTTAATTGTAACGTTCAGGGCCTCCTAATGACGATGGAACACTCAAATTGCGTCGAGATTCAATACATCGGCCTCCAGCCGACTTGTCTCCAAGGGTCTATTGCTGCCTCGGGCACCTTATGGTCGTTCTCCTGCGAGTCTAGATTTTCGAATCCGACGCAAAAATGATAGTGAATTGTAACGTTCAGGGCCTTCTAATGACGATGGGACACTCAAATTGCGTCGAGATTCAATACATCGTCCTCCAGCCGACTTGTCTCCAAGGGGATATTGCTGTCTCGGGCACAATATGATCCTTCTCCTGTGAGTCTAGATTTTCGAATCCGACGCAAAAATGATAGTGAATTGTAACGTTGAGCGCCTCCTAATGACGATAGAAGACTCAAATTGCGTCGCGATCCAATACATCGTCCTCCAGCCGATTTGTCTCCAAGGGGATATTGCTGTCTCGGGCACATTATGATCCTTCTCCTGTGAGTCTAGATTTTCGAATCCGACGCAAAAATGATAGTTAATTGTAACGTTCAGGGCCTTCTAATGCCGATGGAACACTCAAATTGCGTCGAGATTCAATACATCGGCCTCCAGCCGACTTGTCTCCAAGGGTCTATTGCTGCGCCTCCTAATGACGATAGAAGACTCAAATTGCGTCGCGATCCAATACATCGTCCTCCAGCCGACTTGTCTCCAAGGGTCTATTGCTGCCTCGGGCACCTTATGGTCGTTCTCCTGTGAGTCTAGATTTTCGAATCCGACGCAAAAATGATAGTTAATTGTAACGTTCAGGGCCTTGTAATGACGATGGAACACTCAAATTGCGTCGAGATTCAATACATCGGCCTCCAGCCGACTTGTCTCCAAGGGTCTATTGCTGCCTCGGGCACCTTATGGTCGTTCTCCTGTGAGTTTAGATTATCGAATCCGACGCAAAAATGATAGTTAATTATAACGTTCAGGGCCTCCTAATGCCGATGGAACACTCAAATTGCGTCGAGATTCAATACATCGGCCTCCAGCCGACTTGTCTCCAGGGGTCTATTGCTGCCTCGGGCACCTTATGGTCGCTCTCCTGTGGGTCTAGATTTTCGAATCCGACGCAAAAATGATAGTTAATTGTAACGTTCAGGGCCTCCTAATGACGATAGAAGACTCAAATTGCGTCGAGATTCAATACATCGGCCTCCAGCCGACTTGTCTCCAATGGTCTATTGCTGCCTCGGGCACCTTATGGTCGTTCTCCTGTGAGTTTAGATTATCGAATCCGACGCAAAAATGATAGTTAATTGTAACGTTCAGGGCCTTCTAATGACGATGGGACACTCAAATTGCGTCGAGATTCAATACATCGTCCTCCAGCCGACTTGTCTCCAAGGGGATATTGCTGTCTCGGGCACAATATGATCCTTCTCCTGTGAGTCTAGATTTTCGAATCCGACGCAAAAATGATAGTTAATTGTAACGTTCAGGGCCGCCTAATGACGATGGAACTCTCAAATTGCGTCGAGATTCAATACATCGTCCTCCAGCCGACTTGTCTCCAAGGGTCTATTGCTGCCTCGGGCACCTTATGGTCGTTCTACTGTGAGTTTAGATTATCGAATCCGACGCAAAAATGATAGTTAATTGTAACGTTCAGGGCCTTCTAATGACGATGGGACACTCAAATTGCGTCGAGATTCAATACATCGTCCTCCAGCCGACTTGTCTCCAAGGGTCTATTGCTGCCTCGGGCACCTTATGGTCGTTCTCCTGTGAGTCTAGATTTTCGAATCCGACACAAAAATGATAGTTAATTGTAACGTTCAGGGCCTTGTAATGACGATGGAACACTCAAATTGCGTCGCGATCCAATACATCGTCCTCCAGCCGACTTGTCTCCAAGGGTCTATTGCTGTCTCGGGCACAATTTGATCCTTCTCCTGTGAGTCTAGATTTTCGAATCCGACGCAAAAATGATAGTGAATTGTAACGTTCAGCGCCTCCTAATGACGATAAAAAACTCAAATTGCGTCGCGATCCAATACATCGTCCTCCAGCCGACTTGTCTCCAAGGGTCTATTGCTGCCTCGGGCACCTTATGGTCGTTCTCCTGTGAGTCTAGATTTTCGAATCCGACGCAAAAATGATAGTTAATTGTAACGTTCAGGGCCTTGTAATGACGATGGAACACTCAAATTGCGTCGAGATTCAATACATCGGCCTCCAGCCGACTTGTCTCCAAGGGTCTATTGCTGCCTCGGGCACCTTATGGTCGTTCTCCTGTGAGTTTAGATTATCGAATCCGACGCAAAAATGATAGTTAATTATAACGTTCAGGGCCTCCTAATGCCGATGGAACACTCAAATTGCGTCGAGATTCAATACATCGGCCTCCAGCCGACTTGTCTCCAGGGGTCTATTGCTGCCTCGGGCACCTTATGGTCGCTCTCCTGTGAGTCTAGATTTTCGAATCCGACGCAAAAATGATAGTTAATTGTAACGTTCAGGGCCTCCTAATGACGATAGAAGACTCAAATTGCGTCGAGATTCAATACATCGGCCTCCAGCCGACTTGTCTCCAATGGTCTATTGCTGCCTCGGGCACCTTATGGTCGTTCTCCTGTGAGTTTAGATTATCGAATCCGACGCAAAAATGATAGTTAATTGTAACGTTCAGGGCCTTCTAATGACGATGGGACACTCAAATTGCGTCGAGATTCAATACATCGTCCTCCAGCCGACTTGTCTCCAAGGGGATATTGCTGTCTCGGGCACAATATGATCCTTCTCCTGTGAGTCTAGATTTTCGAATCCGACGCAAAAATGATAGTTAATTGTAACGTTCAGGGCCGCCTAATGACGATGGAACTCTCAAATTGCGTCGAGATTCAATACATCGTCCTCCAGCCGACTTGTCTCCAAGGGTCTATTGCTGCCTCGGGCACCTTATGGTCGTTCTACTGTGAGTTTAGATTATCGAATCCGACGCAAAAATGATAGTTAATTGTAACGTTCAGGGCCTTCTAATGACGATGGGACACTCAAATTGCGTCGAGATTCAATACATCGTCCTCCAGCCGACTTGTCTCCAAGGGTCTATTGCTGCCTCGGGCACCTTATGGTCGTTCTCCTGTGAGTCTAGATTTTCGAATCCGACACAAAAATGATAGTTAATTGTAACGTTCAGGGCCTTGTAATGACGATGGAACACTCAAATTGCGTCGCGATCCAATACATCGTCCTCCAGCCGACTTGTCTCCAAGGGTCTATTGCTGTCTCGGGCACAATTTGATCCTTCTCCTGTGAGTCTAGATTTTCGAATCCGACGCAAAAATGATAGTGAATTGTAACGTTCAGCGCCTCCTAATGACGATAAAAAACTCAAATTGCGTCGCGATCCAATACATCGTCCTCCAGCCGACTTGTCTCCAAGGGTCTATTGCTGCCTCGGGCACCTTATGGTCGTTCTCCTGTGAGTCTAGATTTTCGAACCCGACGCAAAAATGATAGTTAATTGTAACGTTCAGGGCCTTCTAATGCCGATGGAACACTCAAATTGCGTCGAGATTCAATACATCGGCCTCCAGCCGACTTGTCTCCAAGGGTCTATTGCTGCCTCGGGCACCTTATGGTCGTTCTCCTGTGAGTCTAGATTTTCGAATCCGACGCAAAAATGATAGTTAATTGTAACGTTCAGGGCCTTCTAATGACGATGGAACACTCAAATTGCGTCGCGATCCAATACATCGTCCTCCAGCCGACTTGTCTCCAAGAGTCTATTGCTGCCTCGGGCACCTTATGGTCGTTCTCCTGTGAGTTTAGATAATCGAATCCGACGCAAAAATGATAGTTAATTGTAACGTTCAGGGCCTTCTAATGACGATGGGACACTCAAATTGCGTCGAGATTCAATACATCGTCCTCCAGCCGACTTGTCTCCAAGGGGATGTTGCTGTCTCGGGCACAATATGATCTTTCTCCTGTGAGTCTAGATTTTCGAATCCGACGCAAAAATGATAGTTAATTGTAACGTTCAGGGCCTTCTAATGCCGATGGAACACTCAAATTGCGTCGAGATTCAATACATCGGCCTCCAGCCGACTTGTCTCCAAGGGTCTATTGCTGCGCCTCCTAATGACGATAGAAGACTCAAATTGCGTCGCGATCCAATACATCGTCCTCCAGCCGACTTGTCTCCAAGGGTCTATTGCTGCCTCGGGCACCTTATGGTCGTTCTCCTGTGAGTCTAGATTTTCGAATCCGACGCAAAAATGATAGTTAATTGTAACGTTCAGGGCCTTCTAATGACGATGGAACACTCAAATTGCGTCGAGATTCAATACATCGGCCTCCAGCCTACTTGTCTCCAAGGGGATATCGCTGCCTCGGGCACCACATGGTCCTTCTCCTGTGAGTCTAGATTTTCGAATCCGACGCAAAAATGATAGTGAATTGTAACGTTCAGCGCCTCCTAATGACGATAGGAGACTCAAATTGCGTCGCGATCCAATACATCGTCCTCCAGCCGACTTGTCTCCAAGGGTCTATTGCTGCCTCGGGCACCTTATGGTCGTTCTCCTGTGAGTCTAGATTTTCGAATCCGACACAAAAATGATAGTTAATTGTAACGTTCAGGGCCTTCTAATGACGATGGGACACTCAAATTGCGTCGAGATTCAATACATCGTCCTCCAGCCGACTTGTCTCCAAGGGTCTATTGCTGCCTCGGGCACCTTATGGTCGTTCTCCTGTGAGTCTAGATTTTCGAATCCGACGCAAAAATGATAGTTAATTGTAACGTTCAGGGCCTTCTAATGACGATGGAACACTCAAATTGCGTCGCGATCCAATACATCGTCCTCCAGCCGACTTGTCTCCAAGGGTCTATTGCTGTCTCGGGCACAATTTGATCCTTCTCCTGTGAGTCTAGATTTTCGAATCCGACGCAAAAATGATAGTGAATTGTAACGTTCAGCGCCTCCTAATGACGATAGAAAACTCAAATTGCGTCGCGATCCAATACATCGTCCTCCAGCCGACTTGTCTCCAAGGGTCTATTGCTGCCTCGGGCACCTTATGGTCGTTCTCCTGTGAGTCTAGATTTTCGAACCCGACGCAAAAATGATAGTTAATTGTAACGTTCAGGGCCTTCTAATGCCGATGGAACACTCAAATTGCGTCGAGATTCAATACATCGGCCTCCAGCCGACTTGTCTCCAAGGGTCTATTGCTGCCTCGGGCACCTTATGGTCGTTCTCCTGTGAGTCTAGATTTTCGAATCCGACGCAAAAATGATAGTTAATTGTAACGTTCAGGGCCTTCTAATGACGATGGAACACTCAAATTGCGTCGCGATCCAATACATCGTCCTCCAGCCGACTTGTCTCCAAGAGTCTATTGCTGCCTCGGGCACCTTATGGTCGTTCTCCTGTGAGTTTAGATAATCGAATCCGACGCAAAAATGATAGTTAATTGTAACGTTCAGGGCCTTCTAATGACGATGGGACACTCAAATTGCGTCGAGATCAATACATCGTCCTCCAGCCGACTTGTCTCCAAGGGGATATTGCTGTCTCGGGCACAATATGATCTTTCTCCTGTGAGTCTAGATTTTCGAATCCGACGCAAAAATGATAGTTAATTGTAACGTTCAGGGCCTTCTAATGCCGATGGAACACTCAAATTGCGTCGAGATTCAATACATCGGCCTCCAGCCGACTTGTCTCCAAGGGTCTATTGCTGCGCCTCCTAATGTCGATAGAAGACTCAAATTGCGTCGCGATCCAATACATCGTCCTCCAGCCGACTTGTCTCCAAGGGTCTATTGCTGCCTCGGGCACCTTATGGTCGTTCTCCTGTGAGTCTAGATTTTCGAATCCGACGCAAAAATGATAGTTAATTGTAACGTTCAGGGCCTTCTAATGACGATGGAACACTCAAATTGCGTCGAGATTCAATACATCGGCCTCCAGCCTACTTGTCTCCAAGGGGATATCGCTGCCTCGGGCACCACATGGTCCTTCTCCTGTGAGTCTAGATTTTCGAATCCGACGCAAAAATGATAGTGAATTGTAACGTTCAGCGCCTCCTAATGACGATAGAAGACTCAAATTGCGTCGCGATCCAATACATCGTCCTCCAGCCGACTTGTCTCCAAGGGTCTATTGCTGCCTCGGGCACCTTATGGTCGTTCTCCTGTGAGTCTAGATTTTCGAATCCGACGCAAAAATGATAGTTAATTGTAACGTTCAGGGCCTTGTAATGACGATGGAACACTCAAATTGCGTCGAGATACAATACATCGTCCTCCAGCCGACTTGTCTCCAAGGATCTAATGCTGCCTCGGGCACTTTATGGTCGTTCTCTTGTAATTCTAGATTTTCGAATCCGACGCAAAAATGATAGTGAATTTTAACGTTCAGGGCCGCCTAATGACGATGGAACTCTCAAATTGCGTCGAGATTCAATACATCGTCCTCCAGCCGACTTGTCTCCAAGGGTCTATTGCTGCCTCGGGCACCTTATGGTCGATCTCCTGTGAGTCTAGATTATCGAATCCGACGCAAAAATGATAGTTAATTGTAACGTTCAGGGCCTCCTAATGCCGATGGAACACTCAAATTGCGTCGAGATTCAATACATCGGCCTCCAGCCGACTTGTCTCCAAGGGTCTATTGCTGCCTCGGGCACCTTATGGTCGTTCTCCTGTGAGTCTAGATTTTCGAACCCGACGCAAAAATGATAGTGAATTGTAACGTTCAGCGCCTCCTAATGACGATAGAAGACTCAAATTGCGTCGCGATCCAATACATCGTCCTCCAGCCGACTTGTCTCCAAGGGTCTATTGCTGCCTCGGGCACCTTATGGTCGTTCTCCTGTGAGTCTAGATTTTCGAATCCGACGCAAAAATGATAGTTAATTGTAACGTTCAGGGCCTCCTAATGACGATGGAACACTCAAATTGCGTCGAGATTCAATACATCGGCCTCCAGCCGACTTGTCTCCAAGGGTCTATTGCTGCCTCGGGCACCTTATGGTCGTTCTCCTGCGAGTCTAGATTTTCGAATCCGACGCAAAAATGATAGTGAATTGTAACGTTCAGGGCCTTCTAATGACGATGGGACACTCAAATTGCGTCGAGATTCAATACATCGTCCTCCAGCCGACTTGTCTCCAAGGGGATATTGCTGTCTCGGGCACAATATGATCCTTCTCCTGTGAGTCTAGATTTTCGAATCCGACGCAAAAATGATAGTGAATTGTAACGTTGAGCGCCTCCTAATGACGATAGAAGACTCAAATTGCGTCGCGATCCAATACATCGTCCTCCAGCCGACTTGTCTCCAAGGGGATATTGCTGTCTCGGGCACAATATGATCCTTCTCCTGTGAGTCTAGATTTTCGAATCCGACGCAAAAATGATAGTTAATTGTAACGTTCAGGGCCTTCTAATGCCGATGGAACACTCAAATTGCGTCGAGATTCAATACATCGGCCTCCAGCCGACTTGTCTCCAAGGGTCTATTGCTGCGCCTCCTAATGACGATAGAAGACTCAAATTGCGTCGCGATCCAATACATCGTCCTCCAGCCGACTTGTCTCCAAGGGTCTATTGCTGCCTCGGGCACCTTATGGTCGTTCTCCTGTGAGTCTAGATTTTCGAATCCGACGCAAAAATGATAGTTAATTGTAACGTTCAGGGCCTTGTAATGACGATGGAACACTCAAATTGCGTCGAGATTCAATACATCGGCCTCCAGCCGACTTGTCTCCAAGGGTCTATTGCTGCCTCGGGCACCTTATGGTCGTTCTCCTGTGAGTTTAGATTATCGAATCCGACGCAAAAATGATAGTTAATTGTAACGTTCAGGGCCTTGTAATGACGATGGAACACTCAAATTGCGTCGAGATTCAATACATCGGCCTCCAGCCGACTTGTCTCCAAGGGTCTATTGCTGCCTCGGGCACCTTATGGTCGTTCTCCAGTGAGTTTAGATTATCGAATCCGACGCAAAAATGATCGTTAATTATAACGTTCAGGGCCTCCTAATGCCAAAGGAACACTCAAATTGCGTCGAGATTCAATACATCGGCCTCCAGCCGACTTGTCTCCAAGGGTCTATTGCTGCCTCGGGCACAATATGATCCTTCTCCTGTGAGTCTAGATTTTCGAATCCGACGCAAAAATGATAGTTAATTGTAACGTTCAGGGCCTTCTAATGACGATGGGACACTCAAATTGCGTCGAGATTCAATACATCGTCCTCCAGCCGACTTGTCTCCAAGGGGATATTGCTGTCTCGGGCACAATATGATCCTTCTCCTGTGAGTCTAGATTTTCGAATCCGACGCAAAAATGATAGTTAATTGTAACGTTCAGGGCCGCCTAATGACGATGGAACTCTCAAATTGCGTCGAGATTCAATACATCGTCCTCCAGCCGACTTGTCTCCAAGGGTCTATTGCTGCCTCGGGCACCTTATGGTCGTTCTACTGTGAGTTTAGATTATCGAATCCGACGCAAAAATGATAGTTAATTGTAACGTTCAGGGCCTTCTAATGACGATGGGACACTCAAATTGCGTCGAGATTCAATACATCGTCCTCCAGCCGACTTGTCTCCAAGGGTCTATTGCTGCCTCGGGCACCTTATGGTCGTTCTCCTGTGAGTCTAGATTTTCGAATCCGACGCAAAAATGATAGTTAATTGTAACGTTCAGGGCCTTGTAATGACGATGGAACACTCAAATTGCGTCGCGATCCAATACATCGTCCTCCAGCCGACTTGTCTCCAAGGGTCTATTGCTGTCTCGGGCACAATTTGATCCTTCTCCTGTGAGTCTAGATTTTCGAATCCGACGCAAAAATGATAGTGAATTGTAACGTTCAGCGCCTCCTAATGACGATAGAAAACTCAAATTGCGTCGCGATCCAATACATCGTCCTCCAGCCGACTTGTCTCCAAGGGTCTATTGCTGCCTCGGGCACCTTATGGTCGTTCTCCTGTGAGTCTAGATTTTCGAACCCGACGCAAAAATGATAGTTAATTGTAACGTTCAGGGCCTTCTAATGCCGATGGAACACTCAAATTGCGTCGAGATTCAATACATCGGCCTCCAGCCGACTTGTCTCCAAGGGTCTATTGCTGCCTCGGGCACCTTATGGTCGTTCTCCTGTGAGTCTAGATTTTCGAATCCGACGCAAAAATGATAGTTAATTGTAACGTTCAGGGCCTTCTAATGACGATGGAACACTCAAATTGCGTCGCGATCCAATACATCGTCCTCCAGCCGACTTGTCTCCAAGGGTCTATTGCTGCCTCGGGCACCTTATGGTCGTTCTCCTGTGAGTTTAGATAATCGAATCCGACGCAAAAATGATAGTTAATTGTAACGTTCAGGGCCTTCTAATGACGATGGGACACTCAAATTGCGTCGAGATTCAATACATCGTCCTCCAGCCGACTTGTCTCCAAGGGGATATTGCTGTCTCGGGCACAATATGATCTTTCTCCTGTGAGTCTAGATTTTCGAATCCGACGCAAAAATGATAGTTAATTGTAACGTTCAGGGCCTTCTAATGCCGATGGAACACTCAAATTGCGTCGCGATCCAATACATCGTCCTCCAGCCGACTTGTCTCCAAGGGTCTATTGCTGCCTCGGGCACCTTATGGTCGTTCTCCTGTGAGTCTAGATTTTCGAATCCGACGCAAAAATGATAGTTAATTGTAACGTTCAGGGCCTCCTAATGACGATAGAAGACTCAAATTGCGTCGAGATTCAATACGTCGGCCTCCAGCCGACTTGTCTCCAATGGTCTATTGCTGCCTCGGGCACCTTATGGGCGTTCTCCTGTGAGTTTAGATTATCGAATCCGACGCAAAAATGATAGTTAATTGTAACGTTCAGGGCCTTCTAATGACGATGGGACACTCAAATTGCGTCGAGATTCAATACATCGTCCTCCAGCCGACTTGTCTCCAAGGGGATATTGCTGTCTCGGGCACAATATGATCGTTCTCCTGTGAGTCTAGATTTTCGAATCCGACGCAAAAATGATAGTTAATTATAACGTTCAGGGCCTTGTAATGACGATGGAACACTCAAATTGCGTCGAGATTCAATACATCGGCCTCCAGCCGACTTGTCTCCAAGGGTCTATTGCTGCCTCGGGCACCTTATGGTCGTTCTCCAGTGAGTTTAGATTATCGAATCCGACGCAAAAATGATCGTTAATTATAACGTTCAGGGCCTCCTAATGCCAAAGGAACACTCAAATTGCGTCGAGATTCAATACATCGGCCTCCAGCCGACTTGTCTCCAAGGGTCTATTGTTGCCTCGGGCACCTTATGGTCGTTCTCCTGTGAGTTTAGATTATCGAATCCGACGCAAAAATGATAGTTAATTGTAAGTTCAGGGCCTTCTAATGACGATGGGACACTCAAATTGCGTCGAGATTCAATACATCGTCCTCCAGCCGACTTGTCTCCAAGGGTCTATTGCTGCCTCGGGCACCTTATGGTCGTTCTCCTGTGAGTCTAGATTTTCGAATCCGACGCAAAAACGATAGTTAATTGTAACGTTCAGGGCCTTGTAATGACGATGGAACACTCAAATTGCGTCGCGATCCAATACATCGTCCTCCAGCCGACTTGTCTCCAAGGGTCTATTGCTGTCTCGGGCACAATTTGATCCTTCTCCTGTGAGTCTAGATTTTCGAATCCGACGCAAAAATGATAGTTAATTGTAACGTTCAGGGCCTTCTAATGACGATGGGACACTCAAATTGCGTCGAGATTCAATACATCGTCCTCCAGCCGACTTGTCTCCAAGGGGATATTGCTGTCTCGGGCACAATATGATCCTTCTCCTGTGAGTCTAGATTTTCGAATCCGACGCAAAAATGATAGTGAATTGTAACGTTCAGCGCCTCCTAATGACGATAGAAGACTCAAATTGCGTCGCGATCCAATACATCGTCCTCCAGCCGACTTGTCTCCAAGGGTCTATTGCTGCCTCGGGCACCTTATGGTCGTTCTCCTGTGAGTCTAGATTTTCGAATCCGACGCAAAAATGATAGTTAATTGTAACGTTCAGGGCCTTGTAATGACGATGGAACACTCAAATTGCGTCGAGATTCAATACATCGGCCTCCAGCCGACTTGTCTCCAAGGGTCTATTGCTGCCTCGGGCACCTTATGGTCGTTCTCCTGTGAGTTTAGATTATCGAATCCGACGCAAAAATGATAGTTAATTATAACGTTCAGGGCCTCCTAATGCCGATGGAACACTCAAATTGCGTCGAGATTCAATACATCGGCCTCCAGCCGACTTGTCTCCAAGGGTCTATTGCTGCCTCGGGCACCTTATGGTCGTTCTCCTGTGAGTCTAGATTTTCGAATCCGACGCAAAAATGATAGTTAATTGTAACGTTCAGGGCCTTGTAATGACGATGGAACACTCAAATTGCGTCGAGATACAATACATCGTCCTCCAGCCGACTTGTCTCCAAGGATCTAAAGCTGCCTCGGGCACTTTATTATCCTTCTCCTGTGAGTCTAGATTTTCGAATCCGACGCAAAAATGATAGTTAATTGTAACGTTCAGGGCCTTCTAATGACGATGGGACACTCAAATTGCGTCGAGATTCAATACATCGTCCTCCAGCCGACTTGTCTCCAAGGGGATATTGCTGTCTCGGGCACAATATGATCCTTCTCCTGTGAGTCTAGATTTTCGAATCCAACGCAAAAATGATAGTTAATTGTAACGTTCAGCGCCTCCTAATGACGACAGAAGACTCAAATTGCGTCGAGATTCAATACATCGTCCTCCAGCCGATTTGTCTCCAAGGGGTATATTGCTGTCTCGAGCACCGTATGAACTTCTCCTGTAAGTAGATTTTCGAATCCGACGCAAAAATGATAGTTAATTGTAACGTTCAGGGCCTTCTAATGCCGATGGAACACTCAAATTGCGTCGAGATTCAATACATCGTCCTCCAGCCGACTTGTCTCCAAAGGGATATTGCTGTCTCGGGCACAATATGATCCTTCTCCTGTGAGTCTAGATTTTCGAATCCGACGCAAAAATGATAGTGAATTGTAACGTTCAGCGCCTCCTAATGACGATAGAAGACTCAAATTGCGTCGCGATCCAATACATCGTCCTCCAGCCGACTTGTCTCCAAGGGTCTATTGCTGCCTCGGGCACCTTATGGTCGTTCTCCTGTGAGTCTAGATTTTCGAACCCGACGCAAAAATGATAGTTAATTGTAACGTTCAGGGCCTTCTAATGCCGATGGAACACTCAAATTGCGTCGAGATTCAATACATCGGCCTCCAGCCGACTTGTCTCCAAGGGGATATTGCTGTCTCGGGCACAATATGATCCTTCTCCTGTGAGTCTAGATTTTCGAATCCGACGCAAAAATGATAGTGAATTGTAACGTTCAGCGCCTCCTAATGACGATAGAAGACTCAAATTGCGTCGCGATCCAATACATCGTCCTCCAGCCGACTTGTCTCCAAGGGTCTATTGCTGCCTCGGGCACCTTATGGTCGTTCTCCTGTGAGTCTAGATTTTCGAATCCGACGCAAAAATGATAGTTAATTGTAACGTTCAGGGCCTTGTAATGACGATGGAACACTCAAATTGCGTCGAGATTCAATACATCGGCCTCCAGCCGACTTGTCTCCAAGGGTCTATTGCTGCCTCGGGCACCTTATGGTCGTTCTCCTGTGAGTCTAGATTATCGAATCCGACGCAAAAATGATAGTTAATTGTAACGTTCAGGGCCTTGTAATGACGATGGAACACTCAAATTGCGTCGAGATACAATACATCGTCCTCCAGCCGACTTGTCTCCAAGGATCTAATGCTAGCTCGGGCACTTTATGGTCGTTGTCCTGTGAGTCTAGATTTTCGAATCCGACGCAAAAATGATAGTTAATTGTAACGTTCAGGGCCTTCTAATGACGATGGAACACTCAAATTGCGTCGAGATTCAATACATCGGCCTCCAGCCTACTTGTCTCCAAGGGTCTATTGCCGCCTCGGGCACCTTATGGTCGTTCTCCTGTGAGTCTAGATTTTCGAATCCGAGGCAAAAATGATAGTTAATTGTAACGTTCAGGGCCTTGTAATGACGATGGAACACTCAAATTGCGTCGAGATTCAATACATCGGCCTCCAGCCGACTTGTCTCCAAGGGTCTATTGCTGCCTCGGGCACCTTATGGTCGTTCTCCTGTAAGTTTAGATTATCGAATCCGACGCAAAAATGATAGTTAATTGTAACGTTCAGGGCCTTCTAATGACGATGGGACACTCAAATTGCGTCGAGATTCAATACATCGTCCTCCAGCCGACTTGTCTCCAAGGGGATATTGCTGTCTCGGGCACAATATGATCCTTCTCCTGTGAGTCTAGATTTTCGAATCCGACGCAAAAATGATAGTTAATTGTAACGTTCAGGGCCTTGTAATGACGATGGAACACTCAAATTGCGTCGAGATTCAATACATCGGCCTCCAGCCGACTTGTCTCCAAGGGTCTATTGCTGCCTCGGGCACCTTATGGTCGTTCTCCTGTGAGTCTAGATTTTCGAATCCGACGCAAAAATGATAGTTAATTGTAACGTTCAGGGCCTTGTAATGACGATGGAACACTCAAATTGCGTCGCGATCCAATACATCGTCCTCCAGCCGACTTGTCTCCAAGGGTCTATTGCTGTCTCGGGCACAATTTGATCCTTCTCCTGTGAGTCTAGATTTTCGAATCCGACGCAAAAATGATAGTGAATTGTAACGTTCAGCGCCTCCTAATGACGATAGAAAACTCAAATTGCGTCGCGATCCAATACATCGTCCTCCAGCCGACTTGTCTCCAAGGGTCTATTGCTGCCTCGGGCACCTTATGGTCGTTCTCCTGTGAGTCTAGATTTTCGAACCCGACGCAAAAATGATAGTTAATTGTAACGTTCAGGGCCTTCTAATGCCGATGGAACACTCAAATTGCGTCGAGATTCAATACATCGGCCTCCAGCCGACTTGTCTCCAAGGGTCTATTGCTGCCTCGGGCACCTTATGGTCGTTCTCCTGTGAGTCTAGATTTTCGAATCCGACGCAAAAATGATAGTTAATTGTAACGTTCAGGGCCTTCTAATGACGATGGAACACTCAAATTGCGTCGCGATCCAATACATCGTCCTCCAGCCGACTTGTCTCCAAGGGTCTATTGCTGCCTCGGGCACCTTATGGTCGTTCTCCTGTGAGTTTAGATAATCGAATCCGACGCAAAAATGATAGTTAATTGTAACGTTCAGGGCCTTCTAATGACGATGGGACACTCAAATTGCGTCGAGATTCAATACATCGTCCTCCAGCCGACTTGTCTCCAAGGGGATATTGCTGTCTCGGGCACAATATGATCTTTCTCCTGTGAGTCTAGATTTTCGAATCCGACGCAAAAATGATAGTTAATTGTAACGTTCAGGGCCTTCTAATGCCGATGGAACACTCAAATTGCGTCGCGATCCAATACATCGTCCTCCAGCCGACTTGTCTCCAAGGGTCTATTGCTGCCTCGGGCACCTTATGGTCGTTCTCCTGTGAGTCTAGATTTTCGAATCCGACGCAAAAATGATAGTTAATTGTAACGTTCAGGGCCTCCTAATGACGATAGAAGACTCAAATTGCGTCGAGATTCAATACGTCGGCCTCCAGCCGACTTGTCTCCAATGGTCTATTGCTGCCTCGGGCACCTTATGGGCGTTCTCCTGTGAGTTTAGATTATCGAATCCGACGCAAAAATGATAGTTAATTGTAACGTTCAGGGCCTTCTAATGACGATGGGACACTCAAATTGCGTCGAGATTCAATACATCGTCCTCCAGCCGACTTGTCTCCAAGGGGATATTGCTGTCTCGGGCACAATATGATCCTTCTCCTGTGAGTCTAGATTTTCGAATCCGACGCAAAAATGATAGTTAATTGTAACGTTCAGGGCCTTGTAATGACGATGGAACACTCAAATTGCGTCGAGATTCAATACATCGGCCTCCAGCCGACTTGTCTCCAAGGGTCTATTGCTGCCTCGGGCACCTTATGGTCGTTCTCCAGTGAGTTTAGATTATCGAATCCGACGCAAAAATGATCGTTAATTATAACGTTCAGGGCCTCCTAATGCCAAAGGAACACTCAAATTGCGTCGAGATTCAATACATCGGCCTCCAGCCGACTTGTCTCCAAGGGTCTATTGCTGCCTCGGGCACAATATGATCCTTCTCCTGTGAGTCTAGATTTTCGAATCCGACGCAAAAATGATAGTTAATTGTAACGTTCAGGGCCGCCTAATGACGATGGAACTCTCAAATTGCGTCGAGATTCAATACATCGTCCTCCAGCCGACTTGTCTCCAAGGGTCTATTGTTGCCTCGGGCACCTTATGGTCGTTCTCCTGTGAGTTTAGATTATCGAATCCGACGCAAAAATGATAGTTAATTGTAAGTTCAGGGCCTTCTAATGACGATGGGACACTCAAATTGCGTCGAGATTCAATACATCGTCCTCCAGCCGACTTGTCTCCAAGGGTCTATTGCTGCCTCGGGCACCTTATGGTCGTTCTCCTGTGAGTCTAGATTTTCGAATCCGACGCAAAAACGATAGTTAATTGTAACGTTCAGGGCCTTGTAATGACGATGGAACACTCAAATTGCGTCGCGATCCAATACATCGTCCTCCAGCCGACTTGTCTCCAAGGGTCTATTGCTGTCTCGGGCACAATTTGATCCTTCTCCTGTGGGTCTAGATTTTCGAATCCGACGCAAAAATGATAGTTAATTGTAACGTTCAGGGCCTTCTAATGACGATGGGACACTCAAATTGCGTCGAGATTCAATACATCGTCCTCCAGCCGACTTGTCTCCAAGGGGATATTGCTGTCTCGGGCACAATATGATCCTTCTCCTGTGAGTCTAGATTTTCGAATCCGACGCAAAAATGATAGTGAATTGTAACGTTCAGCGCCTCCTAATGACGATAGAAGACTCAAATTGCGTCGCGATCCAATACATCGTCCTCCAGCCGACTTGTCTCCAAGGGTCTATTGCTGATTCGGGCACCTTATGGTCGTTCTCCTGTGAGTCTAGATTTTCGAATCCGACGCAAAAATGATAGTTAATTGTAACGTTCAGGGCCTTGTAATGACGATGGATCACTCAAATTGCGTCGAGATTCAATACATCGGCCTCCAGCCGACTTGTCTCCAAGGGTCTATTGCTGCCTCGGGCACCTTATGGTCGTTCTCCTGTGAGTTTAGATTATCGAATCCGACGCAAAAATGATAGTTAATTATAACGTTCAGGGCCTCCTAATGCCGATGGAACACTCAAATTGCGTCGAGATTCAATACATCGGCCTCCAGCCGACTTGTCTCCAAGGGTCTATTGCTGCCTCGGGCACCTTATGGTCGTTCTCCTGTGAGTCTAGATTTTCGAATCCGACGCAAAAATGATAGTTAATTGTAACGTTCAGGGCCTTGTAATGACGATGGAACACTCAAATTGCGTCGAGATACAATACATCGTCCTCCAGCCGACTTGTCTCCAAGGATCTAAAGCTGCCTCGGGCACTTTATTATCCTTCTCCTGTGAGTCTAGATTTTCGAATCCGACGCAAAAATGATAGTTAATTGTAACGTTCAGGGCCTTCTAATGACGATGGGACACTCAAATTGCGTCGAGATTCAATACATCGTCCTCCAGCCGACTTGTCTCCAAGGGGATATTGCTGTCTCGGGCACAATATGATCCTTCTCCTGTGAGTCTAGATTTTCGAATCCAACGCAAAAATGATAGTTAATTGTAACGTTCAGCGCCTCCTAATGACGACAGAGGACTCAAATTGCGTCGAGATTCAATACATCGTCCTCCAGCCGATTTGTCTCCAAGGGGTATATTGCTGTCTCGAGCACCGTATGAACTTCTCCTGTAAGTAGATTTTCGAATCCGACGCAAAAATGATAGTTAATTGTAACGTTCAGGGCCTTCTAATGCCGATGGAACACTCAAATTGCGTCGAGATTCAATACATCGTCCTCCAGCCGACTTGTCTCCAAAGGGATATTGCTGTCTCGGGCACAATATGATCCTTCTCCTGTGAGTCTAGATTTTCGAATCCGACGCAAAAATGATAGTGAATTGTAACGTTCAGCGCCTCCTAATGACGATAGAAGACTCAAATTGCGTCGCGATCCAATACATCGTCCTCCAGCCGACTTGTCTCCAAGGGTCTATTGCTGCCTCGGGCACCTTATGGTCGTTCTCCTGTGAGTCTAGATTTTCGAACCCGACGCAAAAATGATAGTTAATTGTAACGTTCAGGGCCTTCTAATGCCGATGGAACACTCAAATTGCGTCGAGATTCAATACATCGGCCTCCAGCCGACTTGTCTCCAAGGGGATATTGCTGTCTCGGGCACAATATGATCCTTCTCCTGTGAGTCTAGATTTTCGAATCCGACGCAAAAATGATAGTGAATTGTAACGTTCAGCGCCTCCTAATGACGATAGAAGACTCAAATTGCGTCGCGATCCAATACATCGTCCTCCAGCCGACTTGTCTCCAAGGGTCTATTGCTGCCTCGGGCACCTTATGGTCGTTCTCCTGTGAGTCTAGATTTTCGAATCCGACGCAAAAATGATAGTTAATTGTAACGTTCAGGGCCTTGTAATGACGATGGAACACTCAAATTGCGTCGAGATTCAATACATCGGCCTCCAGCCGACTTGTCTCCAAGGGTCTATTGCTGCCTCGGGCACCTTATGGTCGTTCTCCTGTGAGTCTAGATTATCGAATCCGACGCAAAAATGATAGTTAATTGTAACGTTCAGGGCCTTGTAATGACGATGGAACACTCAAATTGCGTCGAGATACAATACATCGTCCTCCAGCCGACTTGTCTCCAAGGATCTAATGCTAGCTCGGGCACTTTATGGTCGTTGTCCTGTGAGTCTAGATTTTCGAATCCGACGCAAAAATGATAGTTAATTGTAACGTTCAGGGCCTTCTAATGACGATGGAACACTCAAATTGCGTCGAGATTCAATACATCGGCCTCCAGCCTAATTGTCTCCAAGGGTCTATTGCTGCCTCGGGCACCTTATGGTCGTTCTCCTGTGAGTCTAGATTTTCGAATCCGAGGCAAAAATGATAGTTAATTGTAACGTTCAGGGCCTTGTAATGACGATGGAACACTCAAATTGCGTCGAGATTCAATACATCGGCCTCCAGCCGACTTGTCTCCAAGGGTCTATTGCTGCCTCGGGCACCTTATGGTCGTTCTCCTGTGAGTTTAGATTATCGAATCCGACGCAAAAATGATAGTTAATTGTAACGTTCAGGGCCTTCTAATGACGATGGGACACTCAAATTGCGTCGAGATTCAATACATCGTCCTCCAGCCGACTTGTCTCCAAGGGGATATTGCTGTCTCGGGCACAATATGATCCTTCTCCTGTGAGTCTAGATTTTCGAATCCGACGCAAAAATGATAGTTAATTGTAACGTTCAGGGCCTTGTAATGACGATGGAACACTCAAATTGCGTCGAGATTCAATACATCGGCCTCCAGCCGACTTGTCTCCAAGGGTCTATTGCTGCCTCGGGCACCTTATGGTCATTCTCCTGTGAGTTTAGATTATCGAATCCGACGCAAAAATGATAGTTAATTGTAACGTTCAGGGCCTTCTAATGACGATGGAACACTCAAATTGCGTCGAGATTCAATACATCGTCCTCCAGCCGACTTGTCTCCAATGGTCTATTGCTGTCTCGGGCACAATTTGATCCTTCTCCTGTGAGTCTAGATTTTCGAATCCGACGCAAAAATGATAGTGAATTGTAACGTTCAGGGCCTTCTAATGACGATGGAACACTCAAATTGCGTCGCGATCCAATACATCGTCCTCCAGCCGACTTGTCTCCAAGGGTCTATTGCTGCCTAGGGCACCTTATGGTCGTTCTCCTGTGAGTTAAATTATCGAATCCGACGCAAAAATGATAGTTAATTGTAACGTTCAGGGCCTTCTAATGACGATGGGACACTCAAATTGCGTCGAGATTCAATACATCGTCCTCCAGCCGACTTGTCTCCAAGGGGATATTGCTGTCTCGGGCACAATATGATCCTTCTCCTGTGAGTCTAGATTTTCGAATCCGACGCAAAAATGATAGTTAATTGTAACGTTCAGGGCCTTCTAATGCCGATGGAACACTCAAATTGCGTCGAGATTCAATACATCGGCCTCCAGCCGACTTGTCTCAAAGGGTCTATTGCTGCGCCTAATAATGACGATAGAAGAATCAAATTGCGTCGCGATCCAATACATCGTCCTCCAGCCGACTTGTCTCCAAGGGTCTATTGCTGCCTCGGGCACCTTATGGTCGTGCTCCTGTGAGTCTAGATTTTCGAATCCGACGCAAAAATGATAGTTAATTGTAACGTTCAGGGCCTTGTAATGGCGATGGAACACTCAAATTGCGTCGAGATTCAATACATCGGCCTCCAGCCGACTTGTCTCCAAGGGTCTATTGCTGCCTCGGGCACCTTATGGTCGTTCTCCTGTGAGTTTAGATTATCGAATCCGACGCAAAAATGATAGTTAATTATAACGTTCAGGGCCTCCTAATGCCGATGGAACACTCAAATTGCGTCGAGATTCAATACATCGGCCTCCAGCCGATTTGTCTCCAAGGGTCTATTGCTGCCTCGGGCACCTTATGGTCGTTCTCCTGTGAGTCTAGATTTTCGAATCCGACGCAAAAATGATAGTTAATTGTAACGTTCAGGGCCTCCTAATGACGATAGAAGACTCAAATTGCGTCGAGATTCAATACATCGGCCTCCAGCCGACTTGTCTCCAATGGTCTATTGCTGCCTCGGGCACCTTATGGTCGTTCTCCTGTGAGTTTAGATTATCGAATCCGACGCAAAAATGATAGTTAATTGTAACGTTCAGGGCCTTCTAATGACGATGGGACACTCAAATTGCGTCGAGATTCAATACATCGTCCTCCAGCCGACTTGTCTCCAAGGGGATATTGCTGTCTCGGGCACAATATGATCCTTCTCCTGTGAGTCTAGATTTTCGAATCCGACGCAAAAATGATAGTTAATTGTAACTTTCAGGGCCTTGTAATGACGATGGAACACTCAAATTGCGTCGAGATACAATACATCGTCCTCCAGCCGACTTGTCTCCAAGGATCTAATGCTAGCTCGGGCACTTTATGGTCGTTGTCCTGTGAGTCTAGATTATCGAATCCGACGCAAAAATGATAGTTAATTGTAACGTTCAGGGCCTTCTAATGACGATGGAACACTCAAATTGCGTCGAGATTCAATACATCGGCCTCCAGCCTACTTGTCTCCATGGGTCTATTGCTGCCTCGGGCACCTTATGGTCGTTCTCCTGTGAGTCTAGATTTTCGAATCCGAGGCAAAAATGATAGTTAATTGTAACGTTCAGGGCCTTGTAATGACGATGGAACACTCAAATTGCGTCGAGATTCAATACATCGGCCTCCAGCCGACTTGTCTCCAAGGGTCTATTGCTGCCTCGGGCACCTTATGGTCGTTCTCCTGTGAGTTTAGATTATCGAATCCGACGCAAAAATGATAGTTAATTGTAACGTTCAGGGCCTTCTAATGACGATGGGACACTCAAATTGCGTCGAGATTCAATACATCGTCCTCCAGCCGACTTGTCTCCAAGGGGATATTGCTGTCTCGGGCACAATATGATCCTTCTCCTGTGAGTCTAGATTTTCGAATCCGACGCAAAAATGATAGTTAATTGTAACGTTCAGGGCCTTGTAATGACGATGGAACACTCAAATTGCGTCGAGATTCAATACATCGGCCTCCAGCCGACTTGTCTCCAAGGGTCTATTGCTGTCTCGGGCACCTTATGGTCGTTCTCCTGTGAGTTTAGATTATCGAATCCGACGCAAAAATGATAGTTAATTGTAACGTTCAGGGCCTCCTAATGCCGATGGAACACTCAAATTGCGTCGAGATTCAATACATCGGCCTCCAGCCGACTTGTCTCCAACGGTCTATTGCTGCCTCGGGCACCTTATGGTCGTTGTCCTGTGAGTCTAGATTTTCGAATCCGACGCAAAAATGATAGTTAATTGTAACGTTCAGGGCCTTCTAATGTCGATGGAACACTCAAATTGCGTCGCGATCCAATACATCGTCCTCCAGCCGACTTGTCTCCATGGGGCTATTGCTGCCTCGGGCACCTTATGGTCGTTCTCCTGTGAGTTAAATTATCGAATCCGACGCAAAAATGATAGTTAATTGTATCGTTCAGGGCCTTCTAATGACGATGGGACACTCAAATTGCGTCGAGATTCAATACATCGTCCTCCAGCCGACTTGTCTCCAAGGTTATATTGCTGTCTCGGGCACAATATGATCCTTCTCCTGTGAGTCTAGATTTTCGAATCCGACGCAAAAATGATAGTTAATTGTAACGTTCAAGGCCTTCTAATGCCGATGGAACACTCAAATTGCGTCGAGATTCAATACATCGGCCTCCAGCCGACTTGTCTCCAAGGGTCAATTGCTGCGCCTCCTAATGACGATAGAAGACTCAAATTGCGTCGCGATCCAATACATCGTCCACCAGCCGACTTGTCTCCAAGGGTCTATTGCTGCCTCGGGCACCTTATGGTCGTTCTCCTGTGAGTCTAGATTTTCGAATCCGACGCAAAAATGATAGTTAATTGTAACGTGCAGGGCCTTGTAATGACGATGGAACACTCAAATTGCGTCGAGATTCAATACATCGGCCTCCAGCCGACTTGTCTCCAAGGGTCTATTGCTGCCTCGGGCACCTTATGGTCGTTCTCCTGTGAGTTTAGATTATCGAATCCGACGCAAAAATGATAGTTAATTATAACGTTCAGGGCCTCCTAATGCCGATGGAACACTCAAATTGCGTCGAGATTCAATACATCGGCCTCCAGCCGACTTGTCTCCAAGGGTCTATTGCTGCCTCGGGCACCTTATGGTCGTTCTCCTGTGAGTCTAGATTTTCGAATCCGACGCAAAAATGATAGTTAATTGTAACGTTCAGGGCCTCCTAATGACGATAGAAGACTCAAATTGCGTCGAGATTCAATACATCGGCCTCCAGCCGACTTGTCTCCAATGGTCTATTGCTGCCTCGGGCACCTTATGGTCGTTCTCCTGTGAGTTTAGATTATCGAATCCGACGCAAAAATGATAGTTAATTGTAACGTTCAGGGCCTTCTAATGACGATGGGACACTCAAATTGCGTCGATATTCAATACATCGTCCTCCAGCCGACTTGTCTCCAAGGGGATATTGCTGTCTCGGGCACAATATGATCCTTCTCCTGTGAGTCTAGATTTTCGAATCCGACGCAAAAATGATAGTTAATTGTAACTTTCAGGGCCTTGTAATAACGATGGAACACTCAAATTGCGTCGAGATTCAATACATCGGCCTCCAGCCGACTTGTCTCCAAGGGTCTATTGCTGCCTCGGGCACCTTATGGTCGTTCTCCTGTGAGTTTAGATTATCGAATCCGACGCAAAAATGATCGTTAATTATAACGTTCAGGGCCTCCTAATGCCAAAGGAACACTCAAATTGCGTCGAGATTCAATACATCGGCCTCCAGCCGACTTGTCTCCAAGGGTCTATTGCTGCCTCGGGCACCTTATGGTCGTTGTCCTGTGAGTCTAGATTTTCGAATCCGACGCAAACATGATCGTTAATTATAACGTTCAGGGCCTACTAATGACGATAGAAGACTCAAATTGCGTCGCGATCCAATACATCGTCCTCCAGCCGACTTGTCTCCAAGGGTCTATTGCTGCCTCGGGCACCTTATGGTCGTTCTCCTGTGAGTTAAATTATCGAATCCGACGCAAAAATGATAGTTAATTGTAACGTTCAGGGCCTTCTAATGACGATGGGACACTCTAATTGCGTCGAGATTCAATACATCGTCCTCCAGCCGACTTGTCTCCAAGGGGATATTGCTGTCTCGGGCACAATATGATCCTTCTCCTGTGAGTCTAGATTTTCGAATCCGACGCAAAAATGATAGTTAATTGTAACGTTCAGGGCCTTCTAATGCCGATGGAACACTCAAATTGCGTCGAGATTCAATACATCGGCCTCCAGCCGACTTGTCTCAAAGGGTCTATTGCTGCGCCTCCTAATGACGATAGAAGAATCAAATTGCGTCGCGATCCAATACATCGTCCTCCAGCCGACTTGTCTCCAAGGGTCTATTGCTGCCTCGGGCACCTTATGGTCGTGCTCCTGTGAGTCTAGATTTTCGAATCCGACGCAAAAATGATAGTTAATTGTAACGTTCAGGGCCTTGTAATGGCGATGGAACACTCAAATTGCGTCGAGATTCAATACATCGGCCTCCAGCCGACTTGTCTCCAAGGGTCTATTGCTGCCTCGGGCACCTTATGGTCGTTCTCCTGTGAGTTTAGATTATCGAATCCGACGCAAAAATGATAGTTAATTATAACGTTCAGGGCCTCCTAATGCCGATGGAACACTCAAATTGCGTCGAGATTCAATACATCGGCCTCCAGCCGATTTGTCTCCAAGGGTCTATTGCTGCCTCGGGCACCTTATGGTCGTTCTCCTGTGAGTCTAGATTTTAGAATCCGACGCAAAAATGATAGTTAATTGTAACGTTCAGGGCCTCCTAATGACGATAGAAGACTCAAATTGCGTCGAGATTCAATACATCGGCCTCCAGCCGACTTGTCTCCAATGGTCTATTGCTGCCTCGGGCACCTTATGGTCGTTCTCCTGTGAGTTTAGATTATCGAATCCGACGCAAAAATGATAGTTAATTGTAACGTTCAGGGCCTTCTAATGACGATGGGACACTCAAATTGCGTCGAGATTCAATACATCGTCCTCCAGCCGACTTGTCTCCAAGGGGATATTGCTGTCTCGGGCACAATATGATCCTTCTCCTGTGAGTCTAGATTTTCGAATCCGACGCAAAAATGATAGTTAATTGTAACGTTCAGGGCCTTGTAATGACGATGGAACACTCAAATTGCGTCGAGATTCAATACATCGGCCTCCAGCCGACTTGTCTCCAAGGGTCTATTGCTGTCCCGGGCACCTTATGGTCGTTCTCCTGTGAGTTTAGATTATCGAATCCGACGCAAAAATGATAGTTAGTTGTAACGTTCAGGGCCTCCTAATGCCGATGGAACACTCAAATTGCGTCGAGATTCAATACATCGGCCTCCAGCCGACTTGTCTCCAAGGGTCTATTGCTGCCTCGGGCACCTTATGGTCGTTGTCCTGTGAGTCTAGATTTTCGAATCCGACGCAAAAATGATAGTTAATTGTAACGTTCAGGGCCTCCTAATGACGATAGAAGACTCAAATTGCGTCGAGATTCAATACATCGGCCTCCAGCCGACTTGTCTCCAATGGTCTATTGCTGCCTCGGGCACCTTATGGTCGTTCTCCTGTGAGTTTAGATTATCGAATCCGACGCAAAAATGATAGTTAATTGTAACGTTCAGGGCCTTCTAATGACGATGGGACACTCAAATTGCGTCGATATTCAATACATCGTCCTCCAGCCGACTTGTCTCCAAGGGGATATTGCTGTCTCGGGCACAATATGATCCTTCTCCTGTGAGTCTAGATTTTCGAATCCGACGCAAAAATGATAGTTAATTGTAACTTTCAGGGCCTTGTAATAACGATGGAACACTCAAATTGCGTCGAGATTCAATACATCGGCCTCCAGCCGACTTGTCTCCAAGGGTCTATTGCTGCCTCGGGCACCTTATGGTCGTTCTCCTGTGAGTTTAGATTATCGAATCCGACGCAAAAATGATCGTTAATTATAACGTTCAGGGCCTCCTAATGCCAAAGGAACACTCAAATTGCGTCGAGATTCAATACATCGGCCTCCAGCCGACTTGTCTCCAAGGGTCTATTGCTGCCTCGGGCACCTTATGGTCGTTGTCCTGTGAGTCTAGATTTTCGAATCCGACGCAAACATGATCGTTAATTATAACGTTCAGGGCCTACTAATGACGATAGAAGTCTCAAATTGCGTCGCGATCCAATACATCGTCCTCCAGCCGACTTGTCTCCAAGGGTCTATTGCTGCCTCGGGCACCTTATGGTCGTTCTCCTGTGAGTTAAATTATCGAATCCGACGCAAAAATGATAGTTAATTGTAACGTTCAGGGCCTTCTAATGACGATGGGACACTCAAATTGCGTCGAGATTCAATACATCGTCCTCCAGCCGACTTGTCTCCAAGGGGATATTGCTGTCTCGGGCACAATATGATCCTTCTCCTGTGAGTCTAGATTTTCGAATCCGACGCAAAAATGATAGTTAATTGTAACGTTCAGGGCCTTCTAATGCCGATGGAACACTCAAATTGCGTCGAGATTCAATACATCGGCCTCCAGCCGACTTGTCTCAAAGGGTCTATTGCTGCGCCTCCTAATGACGATAGAAGAATCAAATTGCGTCGCGATCCAATACATCGTCCTCCAGCCGACTTGTCTCCAAGGGTCTATTGCTGCCTCGGGCACCTTATGGTCGTGCTCCTGTGAGTCTAGATTTTCGAATCCGACGCAAAAATGATAGTTAATTGTAACGTTCAGGGCCTTGTAATGGCGATGGAACACTCAAATTGCGTCGAGATTCAATACATCGGCCTCCAGCCGACTTGTCTCCAAGGGTCTATTGCTGCCTCGGGCACCTTATGGTCGTTCTCCTGTGAGTTTAGATTATCGAATCCGACGCAAAAATGATAGTTAATTATAACGTTCAGGGCCTCCTAATGCCGATGGAACACTCAAATTGCGTCGAGATTCAATACATCGGCCTCCAGCCGATTTGTCTCCAAGGGTCTATTGCTGCCTCGGGCACCTTATGGTCGTTCTCCTGTGAGTCTAGATTTTAGAATCCGACGCAAAAATGATAGTTAATTGTAACGTTCAGGGCCTCCTAATGACGATAGAAGACTCAAATTGCGTCGAGATTCAATACATCGGCCTCCAGCCGACTTGTCTCCAATGGTCTATTGCTGCCTCGGGCACCTTATGGTCGTTCTCCTGTGAGTTTAGATTATCGAATCCGACGCAAAAATGATAGTTAATTGTAACGTTCAGGGCCTTCTAATGACGATGGGACACTCAAATTGCGTCGAGATTCAATACATCGTCCTCCAGCCGACTTGTCTCCAAGGGGATATTGCTGTCTCGGGCACAATATGATCCTTCTCCTGTGAGTCTAGATTTTCGAATCCGACGCAAAAATGATAGTTAATTGTAACGTTCAGGGCCTTGTAATGACGATGGAACACTCAAATTGCGTCGAGATTCAATACATCGGCCTCCAGCCGACTTGTCTCCAAGGGTCTATTGCTGTCTCGGGCACCTTATGGTCGTTCTCCTGTGAGTTTAGATTATCGAATCCGACGCAAAAATGATAGTTAGTTGTAACGTTCAGGGCCTCCTAATGCCGATGGAACACTCAAATTGCGTCGAGATTCAATACATCGGCCTCCAGCCGACTTGTCTCCAAGGGTCTATTGCTGCCTCGGGCACCTTATGGTCGTTGTCCTGTGAGTCTAGATTTTCGAATCCGACGCAAAAATGATAGTTAATTGTAACGTTCAGGGCCTTCTAATGTCGATGGAACACTCAAATTGCGTCGCGATCCAATACATCGTCCTCCAGCCGACTTGTCTCCATGGGGCTATTGCTGCCTCGGGCACCTTATGGTCGTTCTCCTGTGAGTTAAATTATCGAATCCGACGCAAAAATGATAGTTAATTGTATCGCTCAGGGCCTTCTAATGACGATGGGACACTCAAATTGCGTCGAGATTCAATACATCGTCCTCCAGCCGACTTGTCTCCAAGGTTATATTGCTGTCTCGGGCACAATATGATCCTTCTCCTGTGAGTCTAGATTTTCGAATCCGACGCAAAAATGATAGTTAATTGTAACGTTCAGGGCCTTCTAATGCCGATGGAACACTCAAATTGCGTCGAGATTCAATACATCGGCCTCCAGCCGACTTGTCTCCAAGGGTCAATTGCTGCGCCTCCTAATGACGATAGAAGACTCAAATTGCGTCGCGATCCAATACATCGTCCACCAGCCGACTTGTCTCCAAGGGTCTATTGCTGCCTCGGGCACCTTATGGTCGTTCTCCTGTGAGTCTAGATTTTCGAATCCGACGCAAAAATGATAGTTAATTGTAACGTGCAGGGCCTTGTAATGACGATGGAACACTCAAATTGCGTCGAGATTCAATACATCGGCCTCCAGCCGACTTGTCTCCAAGGGTCTATTGCTGCCTCGGGCACCTTATGGTCGTTCTCCTGTGAGTTTAGATTATCGAATCCGACGCAAAAATGATAGTTAATTATAACGTTCAGGGCCTCCTAATGCCGATGGAACACTCAAATTGCGTCGAGATTCAATACATCGGCCTCCAGCCGACTTGTCTCCAAGGGTCTATTGCTGCCTCGGGCACCTTATGGTCGTTCTCCTGTGAGTCTAGATTTTCGAATCCGACGCAAAAATGATAGTTAATTGTAACGTTCAGGGCCTCCTAATGACGATAGAAGACTCAAATTGCGTCGAGATTCAATACATCGGCCTCCAGCCGACTTGTCTCCAATGGTCTATTGCTGCCTCGGGCACCTTATGGTCGTTCTCCTGTGAGTTTAGATTATCGAATCCGACGCAAAAATGATAGTTAATTGTAACGTTCAGGGCCTTCTAATGACGATGGGACACTCAAATTGCGTCGATATTCAATACATCGTCCTCCAGCCGACTTGTCTCCAAGGGGATATTGCTGTCTCGGGCACAATATGATCCTTCTCCTGTGAGTCTAGATTTTCGAATCCGACGCAAAAATGATAGTTAATTGTAACTTTCAGGGCCTTGTAATAACGATGGAACACTCAAATTGCGTCGAGATTCAATACATCGGCCTCCAGCCGACTTGTCTCCAAGGGTCTATTGCTGCCTCGGGCACCTTATGGTCGTTCTCCTGTGAGTTTAGATTATCGAATCCGACGCAAAAATGATCGTTAATTATAACGTTCAGGGCCTCCTAATGCCAAAGGAACACTCAAATTGCGTCGAGATTCAATACATCGGCCTCCAGCCGACTTGTCTCCAAGGGTCTATTGCTGCCTCGGGCACCTTATGGTCGTTGTCCTGTGAGTCTAGATTTTCGAATCCGACGCAAACATGATCGTTAATTATAACGTTCAGGGCCTACTAATGACGATAGAAGACTCAAATTGCGTCGCGATCCAATACATCGTCCTCCAGCCGACTTGTCTCCAAGGGTCTATTGCTGCCTCGGGCACTTTATGGTCGTTCTCCTGTGAGTTTAGATTATCGAATCCGACGCAAAAATGATAGTTAATTGTAACGTTCAGGGCCTTCTAATGACGATGGAACACTCAAATTGCGTCGAGATTCAATACATCGGCCTCCAGCCGACTTGTCTCCAAGGGTCTATTGCTGCCTCGGGCACAATATGATCCTTCTCCTGTGAGTCTAGATTTTCGAATCCGACGCAAAAATGATAGTTAATTGTAACGTTCAGGGCCGCCTAATGACGATGGAACTCTCAAATTGCGTCGAGATTCGATACATCGTCCTCCAGCCAACTTGTCTCCAAGGGTCTATTGCTGCCTCGGGCACCGTATGAACTTCTCCTGTGAGTAGATTTTCGAATCCGACGCAAAAATGATAGTTAATTGTAACGTTCAGGGCCTTCTAATGCCGATGGAACACTCAAATTGCGTCGAGATTCAATACATCGTCCTCCAGCCGACTTGTCTCCAAGGGGATATTGCTGTCTCGGGCACAATATGATCCTTCTCCTGTGAGTCTAGATTTTCGAATCCGACGCAAAAATGATAGTGAATTGTAACGTTCAGCGCCTCCTAATGACGATAGAAGACTCAAATTGCGTCGCGATCCAATACATCGTCCTCCAGCCGACTTGTCTCCAAGGGTCTATTGCTGCCTCGGGCACCTTATGGTCGTTCTCCTGTGAGTCTAGATTTTCGAACCCGACGCAAAAATGATAGTTAATTGTAACGTTCAGGGCCTTCTAATGCCGATGGAACACTCAAATTGCGTCGAGATTCAATACATCGGCCTCCAGCCGACTTGTCTCCAAGGGTCTATTGCTGCCTCGGGCACCTTATGGTCGTTCTCCTGTGAGTCTAGATTTTCGAATCCGACGCAAAAATGATAGTGAATTGTAACGTTCAGGGCCTTCTAATGACGATGGAACACTCAAATTGCGTCGCGATCCAATACATCGTCCTCCAGCCGACTTGTCTCCAAGGGTCTATTGCTGCCTCGGGCACCTTATGGTCGTTCTCCTGTGAGTTTAGATTATCGAATCCGACGCAAAAATGATAGTTAATTGTAACGTTCAGGGCCTTGTAATGACGATGGAACACTCAAATTGCGTCGAGATTCAATACATCGGCCTCCAGCCGACTTGTCTCCAAGGGTCTATTGCTGTCTCGGGCACAATATGATCCTTCTCCTGTGAGTCTAGATTTTCGAATCCGACGCAAAAATGATAGTTAATTGTAACGTTCAGGGCCTTGTAATGACGATGGAACACTCAAATTGCGTCGAGATTCAATACATCGTCCTCCAGCCGACTTGTCTCCAAAGGTCTATTGCTGCCTCGGGCACCTTACGGTCGTTGTCCTGTGAGTCTAGATTTTCGAATCCGACGCAAAAATGATAGTGAATTGTAACGTTCAGCGCCTCCTAATGACGATAGAAGACTCAAATTGCGTCGCGATCCAATACATCGTCCTCCAGCCGACTTGTCTCCAAGGGTCTATTGCTGCCTCGGGCACCTTATGGTCGTTCTCCTGTGAGTCTAGATTTTCGAATCCGACGCAAAAATGATAGTTAATTGTAACGTTCAGGGCCTTCTAATGCCGATGGAACACTCAAATTGCGTCGAGATTCAATACATCGGCCTCCAGCCGACTTGTCTCCAAGGGTCTATTGCTGCCTCGGGCACCTTATGGTCGTTCTCCTGTGAGTTTAGATTATCGAATCCGACGCAAAAATGATAGTTAATTGTAACGTTCAGGGCCTCCTAATGCCGATGGAACACTCAAATTGCGTCGAGATTCAATACATCGGCCTCCAGCCGACTTGTCTCCAAGGGTCTATTGCTGCCTCGGGCACCTTATGGTCGTTGTCCTGTGAGTCTAGATTTTCGAATCCGACGCAAAAATAATAGTTAATTGTAACGTTCAGGGCCTTCTAATGACGATGTAACACTCAAATTGCGTCGAGATTCAATACATCGGCCTCCAGCCGACTTGTCTCCAAGGGTCTATCGCTGCCTCGGGCACCTTATGGTCGTTCTCCTTTGAGTTTAGATTATCGAATCCGACGCAAAAATGATAGTTAATTATAACGTTCAGGGCCTCCTAATGCCGATGGAACACTCAAATTGCGTCGAGATTCAATACATCGGCCTCCAGCCTACTTGTCTCCAAGGGGACATCGCTGCCTCGGGCACCACATGGTCCTCCTGTGAGTCTAGATTTTCGAATACGACGCAAAAATGATAGTGAATTGTAACGTTCAGCGCTTCCTAATGACGATAGAAGACTCAAATTGCGTCGCGATCCAATACATCGTCCTCCAGCCGACTTGTCTCCAAGGGTCTATTGCTGCCTCGGGCACCTTATGGTCGGTCTCCTGTGAGTCTAGATTTTCGAATCCGACGCAAAAATGATAGTTAATTGTAACGTTCAGGGCCTTCTAATGACGATGGGACACTCAAATTGCGTCGAGATTCAATACATCGTCCTCCAGCCGACTTGTCTCCAAGGGGATATTGCTGTCTCGGGCACAATATGATCCTTCTCCTGTGAGTCTAGATTTTCGAATCCGACGCAAAAATGATAGTGAATTGTAACGTTCAGCGCCTCCTAATGACGATAGAAGACTCAAATTGCGTCGCGATCCAATACATCGTCCTCCAGCCGACTTGACTCCAAGGGTCTATTGCTGCCTCGGGCACCGTATGGTCGTTCTCCTGTGAGTCTAGATTTTCGAATCCGATGCAAAAATGATAGTTAATTGTAACGTTCAGGGCCTTGTAATGACGATGGAACACTCAAATTGCGTCGAGATTCAATACATCGGCCTCCAGCCGACTTGTCTCCAAGGGTCTATTGCTGCCTCGGGCACCTTATGGTCGTTCTCCTGTGAGTCTAGATTTTCGAACCCGACGCAAAAATGATAGTGAATTGTAACGTTCAGGGCCTCCTAATGCCGATGGAACACTCAAATTGCGTCGAGATTCAATACATCGGCCTCCAGCCGACTTGTCTCCAAGGGTCTATTGCTGCCTCGGGCACCTTATGGTCGTTCTCCTGTGAGTCTAGATTTTCGAATCCGACGCAAAAATGATAGTTAATTATAACGTTCAGGGCCTCCTAATGCCGATGGAACACTCAAATTGCGTCGAGATTCAATACATCGGCCTCCAGCCGACTTGTCTCCAAGGGTCTATTGCTGCCTCGGGCACCTTATGGTCGTTCTCCTGTGAGTCTAGATTTTCGAATCCGACGCAAAAATGATAGTTAATTGTAACGTTCAGGGCCTTCTAATGACGATGGAACACTCAAATTGCGTCGAGATTCAATACATCGGCCTCCAGCCTACTTGTCTCCAAGGGGATATCGCTGCCTCGGGCACCACATGGTCCTTCTCCTGTGAGTATAGATTTTCGAACCCGACGCTAAAATGACAGTTAATTGTAACGTTCAGGGCCTTCTAATGACGATGGAACACTCAAATTGCGTCGAGATTCAATACATCGTCCTCCAGCCGATTTGTCTCCAAGGGGTATATTGCTGTCTCGAGCACCGTATGAACTTCTCCTGTGAGTAGATTTTCGAATCCGACGCGAAACTGATAGTTAATTGTAAGGTTCAGGGCCTTGTAATGACGATGGAACACTCATTTTGCGTCGCGATCCAATACATCGTCCTCCAGCCGACTTGTCTCCAAGGGTCAATAGCTGCCTCGGGCACCACATGGTCCTTCTCCTGTGAGTCTAGATTTTCGAATCCGACGCAAAAATGATAGTGAATTGTAACGTTCAGGGCCTTCTAATGACGATGGAACACTCAAATTGCGTCGAGATTCAATACATCGGCCTCCAGCCTACTTGTCTCCAAGGGGATATCGCTGCCTCGGGCACCACATGGTCCTTCTCCTGTGAGTCTAGATTTTCGAATCCGACGCAAAAATGATAGTGAATTGTAACGTTCAGCGCCTCCTAATGACGATAGAAGACTCAAATTGCGTCGCGATCCAATACATCGTCCTCCAGCCGACTTGTCTCTAAGGGTCTATTGCTGCCTCGGGCACCTTATGGTCGTTCTCCTGTGAGTCTAGATTTTCGAACCCGACGCTAAAATGATAGTTAATTGTAACGTTCAGGGCCTTGTAATGACGATGGAACACTCAAATTGCGTCGAGATTCAATACATCGGCCTCCACCCGACTTGTCTCCAAGGGTCTATTGCTGCCTCGGGCACCTTATGGTCGTTCTCCTGTGAGTTTAGATTATCGAATCCGACGCAAAAATGATAGTGAATTGTAACGTTCAGCGCCTCCTAATGACGATAGAAGACTCAAATTGCGTCGCGATCCAATACATCGTCCTCCAGCCGACTTGTCTCCAAGGGTCTATTGCTGCCTCGAGCACCTTATGGTCGTTCGCCTGAGAGTCTAGATTTTCGAATCCGACGCAAAAATGATAGTTAATTGTAACGTTCAGGGCCTTGTAATGACGATGGAACACTCAAATTGCGTCGAGATTCAATACATCGGCCTCCAGCCGACTTGTCTCCAAGGGTCTATTGCTGCCTCGGGCACCTTATGGTCGTTCTCCTGTGAGTCTAGATTTTCGAATCCGACGCAAAAATGATAGTGAATTGTAACGTTCAGGGCCTTCTAATGACGATGGGACACTCAAATTGCGTCGAGATTCAATACATCGTCCTCCAGCCGACTTGTCTCCAAGGGTCTATTGCTGCCTCGGGCACCTTATGGTCGTTCTCCTGTGAGTTTAGATTATCGAATCCGACGCAAAAATGATCGTTAATTATAACGTTCAGGCCCTCCTAATGCCGATGGAACACTCAAATTGCGTCGAGATTCAATACATCGGCCTCCAGCCTACTTGTCTCCAAGGGTCTATTGCTGCCTCGGGCACCTTATGGTCGTTCTCCTGTGAGTCTAGATTTTCGAACCCGACGCTAAAATGATAGTGAATTGTAACGTTCAGCGCCTCCTAATGACGATTGAAGACTCAAATTGCGTCGCGATCCAATACATCGTCCTCCAGCCGACTTGTCTCCAAGGGTCTATTGCTGCCTCGGGCACCTTATGGTCGTTCTCCTGTGAGTCTAGATTTTCGAACCCGACGTAAAAATGATAGTTAATTGTAACGTTCAGGGCCTCCTAATGCCGATGGAACACTCAAATTGCGTCGAGATTCAATACATCGTCCTCCAGCCGACTTGCCTCCAAGGGGATATTGCTGTCTCGGGCACAATATGATCCTTCTCCTGTGAGTCTAGATTTTCGAATCCGACGCAAAAATGATAGTGAATTGTAACGTTCAGCGCCTCCTAATGACGATAGAAGACTCAAATTGCGTCGCGATCCAATACATCGTCCTCCAGCCGACTTGTCTCCAAGGGTCTATTGCTGCCTCGGGCACCTTATGGTCGTTCTCCTGTGAGTCTAGATTTTCGAATCCGACGCAAAAATGATAGTTAATTGTAACGTTCAGGGCCTTGTAATGACGATGGAACACTCAAATTGCGTCGAGATTCAATACATCGGCCTCCAGCCGACTTGTCTCCAAGGGTCTATTGCTGCCTCGGGCACCTTATGGTCGTTCTCCTGTGAGTTTAGATTATCGAATCCGACGCAAAAATGATAGTTAATTATAACGTTCAGGGCCTCCTAATGCCGATGGAACACTCAAATTGCGTCGAGATTCAATACATCGGCCTCCAGCCGACTTGTCTCCAAGGGTCTATTGCTGCCTCGGGCACCTTATGGTCGTTGTCCTGTGAGTCTAGATTTTCGAATCCGACGCAAAAATGATAGTTAATTGTAACGTTCAGGGCCTTGTAATGACGATGGAACACTCAAATTGCGTCGAGATTCAATACATCGGCCTCCAGCCTACTTGTCTCCAAGGGTCTATTGCTGCCTCGGGCACCTTACGGTCGTTCTCCTGTGAGTTTAGATTATCGAATCCACCGCAAAAATGATAGTTAATTATAACGAGCAGGGCCTCCTAATGCCGATGGAACACTCAAATTGCTTCGAGATTCAATACATCGGCCTCCAGCCGACTTGTCTCCAAGGGTCTATTGCTGCCTCGGGCACCTTATGGTCGTTCTCCTGTGAGTCTAGATTTTCGAACCCGACGCTAAAATGATAGTTAATTGTAACGTTCAGGGCCTTCTAATGACGATGGGACACTCAAATTGCGTCGAGATTCAATACATCGTCCTCCATCCGACTTGTCTCCAAGGGTCTATTGCTGCCTCGGGCACCTTATGGTCGTTCTCCTGTGAGTCTAGATTTTCGAATCCGACCCAAAAATGATAGTGAATTGTAACGTTCAGCGCCTCCTAATGACGATAGAAGACTCAAATTGCGTCGCGATCCAATACATCGTCCTCCAGCCGACTTGTCTCCAAGGGTCTATTGCTGCCTCGGGCACCTTATGGTCGTTCTCCTGTGAGTTTAGATTATCGAATCCGACGCAAAAGTGATAGTTAATTGTAACGTTCAGGGCCTTCTAATGACGATGGAACACTCAAATTGCGTCGAGATTCAATACATCGGCCTCCAGCCTACTTGTCTCCAAGGGGATATCGCTGCCTCGGGCACCACATGGTCCTTCTCCTGTGAGTCTAGATTTTCGAATCCGACGCAAAAATGATAGTGAATTGTAACGTTCAGGGCCTTCTAATGACGATGGAACACTCAAATTGCGTCGAGATTCAATACATCGGCCTCCAGCCTACTTGTCTCCAAGGGGATATCGCTGCCTCGGGCACCACATGGTCCTTCTCCTGTGAGTTTAGATTATCGAATCCGACGCAAAAATGATAGTGAATTGTAACGTTCAGCGCCTCCTAATGACGATAGAAGACTCAAATTGCGTCGCGATCCAATACATCGTCCTCCAGCCGACTTGTCTCCAAGGGTCTATTGCTGCCTCGGACACCTTATGGTCGTTCTCCTGTGAGTCTAGACTTTCGAATCCGACGCAAAAATGATAGTTAATTGTAACGTTCAGGGCCTTGTAATGACGATGGAACACTCAAATTGCGTCGAGATTCAATACATAGGCCTCCAGCCGACTTGTCTCCAAGGGTCTATTGCTGCCTCGGGCACCTTATGGTCGTTCTCCTGTGAGTCTAGATTTTCGAATCCGACGCAAAAATGATAGTGAATTGTAACGTTCAGGGCCTTCTAATGACGATGGGACACTCAAATTGCGTCGAGATTCAATACATCGTCCTCCAGCCGACTTGTCTCCAAGGGTCTATTGCTGCCTCGGGCACCTTATGGTCGTTCTCCTGTGAGTTTAGATTATCGAATCCGACGCAAAAATGATCGTTAATTATAACGTTCAGGGCCTCCTAATGCCGATGGAACACTCAAATTGCGTCGACATTCAATACATCGGCCTCCAGTCTACTTGTCTCCAAGGGTCTATTGCTGCCTCGGGCACCTTATGGTCGTTGTCCTGTGAGTCTAGATTTTCGAATCCGACGCAAAAATGATAGTTAATTGTAACGTTCAGGGCCTTCTAATGACGATGGAACACTCAAATTGCGTCGAGATTCAATACATCGGCCTCCAGCCTACTTGTCTCCAAGGGGATATCGCTGCCTCGGGCACCACATGGTCCTTCTCCTGTGAGTCTAGATTTTCGAACCCGACGCTAAAATGATAGTGAATTGTAACGTTCAGCTCCTCCTAATGACGATAGAAGACTCAAATTGCGTCGCGATCCAATACATCGTCCTCCAGCCGACTTGTCTCCAAGGGTCTATTGCTGCCTCGGGCACCTTATGGTCGTTCTCCTGTGAGTCTAGATTTTCGAACCCGACGTAAAAATGATAGTTAATTGTAACGTTCAGGGCCTCCTAATGCCGATGGAACACTCAAATTGCGTCGAGATTCAATACATCGTCCTCCAGCCGACTTGTCTCCAAGGGGATATTGCTGTCTCGGGCACAATATGATCCTTCTCCTGTGAGTCTAGATTTTCGAATCCGACGCAAAAATGATAGTGAATTGTAACGTTCAGCGCCTCCTAATGACGATAGAAGACTCAAATTGCGTCGCGATCCAATACATCGTCCTCCAGCCGACTTGTCTCCAAGGGTCTATTGCTGCCTCGGGCACCGTATGGTCGTTCTCCTGTGAGTCTAGATTTTCGAACCCGACGCAAAAATGATAGTTAATTGTAACGTTCAGGGCCTTCTAATGCCGATGGAACACTCAAATTGCGTCGAGATTCAATACATCGGCCTCCAGCCGACTTGTCTCCAAGGGTCTATTGCTGCCTCCGGCACCTTATGGTCGTTCTCCTGTGAGTCTAGATTTTCGAATCCGACGCAAAAATGATAGTGAATTGTAACGTTCAGGGCCTTCTAATGACGATGGAACACACAAATTGCGTCGCGATCCAATACATCGTCCTCCAGCCGACTTGTCTCCAAGGGTCTATTGCTGCCTCGGGCACCTTATGGTCGTTCTCCTGTGAGTTTAGATTATCGAATCCGACGCAAAAATGATAGTTAATTGTAACGTTCAGGGCCTTGTAATGACGATGGAACACTCAAATTGCGTCGAGATTCAATACATCGGCCTCCAGCCGACTTGTCTCCAAGGGTCTATTGCTGTCTCGGGCACAATATGATCCTTCTCCTGTGAGTCTAGATTTTCGAATCCGACGCAAAAATGATAGTTAATTGTAACGTTCAGGGCCTTGTAATGACGATGGAACACTCAAATTGCGTCGAGATTCAATACATCGGCCTCCAGCCGACTTGTCTCCAAGGGTCTATTGCTGCCTCGGGCACCACATGGTCCTTCTCCTGTGAGTCTAGATTTTCGAATCCGACGCAAAAATGATAGTGAATTGTAACGTTCAGCGCCTCCTAATGACGATAGAAGACTCAAATTGCGTCGCGATCCAATACATCGTCCTCCAGCCGACTTGTCTCCAAGGGTCTATTGCTGCCTCGGGCACCTTATGGTCGTTCTCCTGTGAGTCTAGATTTTCGAATCCGACGCAAAAATGATAGTTAATTGTAACGTTCAGGGCCTTGTAATGACGATGGAACACTCAAATTGCGTCGAGATACAATACATCGTCCTCCAGCCGACTTGTCTCCAAAGGTCTATTGCTGCCTCGGGCACCTTACGGTCGTTGTCCTGTGAGTCTAGATTTTCGAATCCGACGCAAAAATGATAGTGAATTGTAACGTTCAGCGCCTCCTAATGACGATAGAAGACTCAAATTGCGTCGCGATCCAATACATCGTCCTCCAGCCGACTTGTCTCCAAGGGTCTATTGCTGCCTCGGGCACCTTATGGTCGTTCTCCTGTGAGTCTAGATTTTCGAATCCGACGCAAAAATGATAGTTAATTGTAACGTTCAGGGCCTTCTAATGCCGATGGAACACTCAAATTGCGTCGAGATTCAATACATCGGCCTCCAGCCGACTTGTCTCCAAGGGTCTATTGCTGCCTCGGGCACCTTATGGTCGTTCTCCTGTGAGTTTAGATTATCGAATCCGACGCAAAAATGATAGTTAATTGTAACGTTCAGGGCCTCCTAATGCCGATGGAACACTCAAATTGCGTCGAGATTCAATACATCGGCCTCCAGCCTACTTGTCTCCAAGGGGACATCGCTGCCTCGGGCACCACATGGTCCTCCTGTGAGTCTAGATTTTCGAATACGACGCAAAAATGATAGTGAATTGTAACGTTCAGCGCTTCCTAATGACGATAGAAGACTCAAATTGCGTCGCGATCCAATACATCGTCCTCAAGCCGACTTGTCTCCAAGGGTCTATTGCTGCCTCGGGCACCTTATGGTCGGTCTCCTGTGAGTCTAGATTTTCGAATCCGACGCAAAAATGATAGTTAATTGTAACGTTCAGGGCCTTCTAATGACGATGGGACACTCAAATTGCGTCGAGATTCAATACATCGTCCTCCAGCCGACTTGTCTCCAAGGGGATATTGCTGTCTCGGGCACAATATGATCCTTCTCCTGTGAGTCTAGATTTTCGAATCCGACGCAAAAATGATAGTGAATTGTAACGTTCAGCGCCTCCTAATGACGATAGAAGACTCAAATTGCGTCGCGATCCAATACATCGTCCTCCAGCCGACTTGACTCCAAGGGTCTATTGCTGCCTCGGGCACCGTATGGTCGTTCTCCTGTGAGTCTAGATTTTCGAATCCGATGCAAAAATGATAGTTAATTGTAACGTTCAGGGCCTTGTAATGACGATGGAACACTCAAATTGCGTCGAGATTCAATACATCGGCCTCCAGCCGACTTGTCTCCAAGGGTCTATTGCTGCCTCGGGCACCTTATGGTCGTTCTCCTGTGAGTCTAGATTTTCGAATCCGACGCAAAAATGATAGTTAATTGTAACGTTCAGGGCCTTCTAATGACGATGGAACACTCAAATTGCGTCGAGATTCAATACATCGGCCTCCAGCCTACTTGTCTCCAAGGGGATATCGCTGCCTCGGGCACCACATGGTCCTTCTCCTGTGAGTATAGATTTTCGAACCCGACGCTAAAATGACAGTTAATTGTAACGTTCAGGGCCTTCTAATGACGATGGAACACTCAAATTGCGTCGAGATTCAATACATCGTCCTCCAGCCGATTTGTCTCCAAGGGGTATATTGCTGTCTCGAGCACCGTATGAACTTCTCCTGTGAGTAGATTTTCGAATCCGACGCGAAACTGATAGTTAATTGTAAGGTTCAGGGCCTTGTAATGACGATGGAACACTCATTTTGCGTCGCGATCCAATACATCGTCCTCCAGCCGACTTGTCTCCAAGGGTCAATAGCTGCCTCGGGCACCACATGGTCCTTCTCCTGTGAGTCTAGATTTTCGAATCCGACGCAAAAATGATAGTGAATTGTAACGTTCAGGGCCTTCTAATGACGATGGAACACTCAAATTGCGTCGAGATTCAATACATCGGCCTCCAGCCTACTTGTCTCCAAGGGGATATCGCTGCCTCGGGCACCACGTGGTCCTTCTCCTGTGAGTCTAGATTTTCGAATCCGACGCAAAAATGATAGTGAATTGTAACGTTCAGCGCCTCCTAATGACGATAGAAGACTCAAATTGCGTCGCGATCCAATACATCGTCCTCCAGCCGACTTGTCTCCAAGGGTCTATTGCTGCCTCGGGCACCTTATGGTCGTTCTCCTGTGAGTCTAGATTTTCGAACCCGACGCTAAAATGATAGTTAATTGTAACGTTCAGGGCCTTGTAATGACGATGGAACACTCAAATTGCGTCGAGATTCAATACATCGGCCTCCAGCCGACTTGTCTCCAAGGGTCTATTGCTGCCTCGGGCACCTTATGGTCGTTCTCCTGTGAGTCTAGATTTTAGAATCCGACGCAAAAATAATAGTGAATTGTAACGTTCAGGGCCTTCTAATGACGATGGGACACTCAAATTGCGTCGAGATTCAATACATCGTCCTCCAGCCGACTTGTCTCCAAGGGTCTATTGCTGCCTCGGGCACCTTATGGTCGTTCTCCTGTGAGTTTAGATTATCGAATCCGACGCAAAAATGATCGTTAATTATAACGTTCAGGCCCTCCTAATGCCGATGGAACACTCAAATTGCGTCGAGATTCAATACATCGGCCTCCAGCCTACTTGTCTCCAAGGGTCTATTGCTGCCTCGGGCACCTTATGGTCGTTCTCCTGTGAGTCTAGATTTTCGAACCCGACGCTAAAATGATAGTGAATTGTAACGTTCAGCGCCTCCTAATGACGATTGAAGACTCAAATTGCGTCGCGATCCAATACATCGTCCTCCAGCCGACTTGTCTCCAAGGGTCTATTGCTGCCTCGGGCACCTTATGGTCGTTCTCCTGTGAGTCTAGATTTTCGAATCCGACGCAAAAATGATAGTTAATTGTAACGTTCAGGGCCTTGTAATGACGATGGAACACTCAAATTGCGTCGAGATTCAATACATCGGCCTCCAGCCGACTTGTCTCCAAGGGTCTATTGCTGCCTCGGGCACCTTATGGTCGTTCTCCTGTGAGTTTAGATTATCGAATCCGACGCAAAAATGATAGTTAATTATAACGTTCAGGGCCTCCTAATGCCGATGGAACACTCAAATTGCGTCGGGATTCAATACATCGGCCTCCAGCCGACTTGTCTCCAAGGGTCTATTGCTGCCTCGGGCACCTTATGGTCGTTCTCCTGTGAGTCTAGATTTTCGAACCCGACGCTAAAATGATAGTTAATTGTAACGTTCAGGGCCTTCTAATGACGATGGGACACTCAAATTGCGTCGAGATTCAATACATCGTCCTCCATCCGACTTGTCTCCAAGGGTCTATTGCTGCCTCGGGCACCTTATGGTCGTTCTCCTGTGAGTCTAGATTTTCGAATCCGACGCAAAAATGATAGTGAATTGTAACGTTCAGCGCCTCCTAATGACGATAGAAGACTCAAATTGCGTCGCGATCCAATACATCGTCCTCCAGCCGACTTGTCTCCAAGGGTCTATTGCTGCCTCGGGCACCTTATGGTCGTTCTCCTGTGAGTTTAGATTATCGAATCCGACGCAAAAGTGATAGTTAATTGTAACGTTCAGGGCCTTCTAATGACGATGGAACACTCAAATTGCGTCGAGATTCAATACATCGGCCTCCAGCCTACTTGTCTCCAAGGGGATATCGCTGCCTCGGGCACCACATGGTCCTTCTCCTGTGAGTCTAGATTTTCGAATCCGACGCAAAAATGATAGTGAATTGTAACGTTCAGGGCCTTCTAATGACGATGGAACACTCAAATTGCGTCGAGATTCAATACATCGGCCTCCAGCCTACTTGTCTCCAAGGGGATATCGCTGCCTCGGGCACCACATGGTCCTTCTCCTGTGAGTCTAGATTTTCGAATCCGACGCAAAAATGATAGTGAATTGTAACGTTCAGCGCCTCCTAATGACGATAGAAGACTCAAATTGCGTCGCGATCCAATACATCGACCTCCAGCCGACTTGTCTCTAAGGGTCTATTGCTGCCTCGGGCACCTTATGGTCGTTCTCCTGTGAGTCTAGATTTTCGAACCCGACGCTAAAATGATAGTTAATTGTAACGTTCAGGGCCTTGTAATGACGATGGAACACTCAAATTGCGTCGAGATTCAATACATCGGCCTCCAGCCGACTTGTCTCCAAGGGTCTATTGCTGCCTCGGGCACCTTATGGTCGTTCTCCTGTGAGTTTAGATTATCGAATCCGACGCAAAAATGATAGTGAATTGTAACGTTCAGCGCCTCCTAATGACGATAGAAGACTCAAATTGCGTCGCGATCAAATACATCGTCCTCCAGCCGACTTGTCTCCAAGGGTCTATTGCTGCCTCGGACACCTTATGGTCGTTCTCCTGTGAGTCTAGACTTTCGAATCCGACGCAAAAATGATAGTTAATTGTAACGTTCAGGGCCTTGTAATGACGATGGAACACTCAAATTGCGTCGAGACTCAATACATCGGCTTCCAGCCGACTTGTCTCCAAGGGTCTATTGCTGCCTCGGGCACCTTATGGTCGTTCTCCTGTGAGTCTAGATTTTCGAATCCGACGCAAAAATGATAGTGAATTGTAACGTTCAGGGCCTTCTAATGACGATGGGACACTCAAATTGCGTCGAGATTCAATACATCGTCCTCCAGCCGACTTGTCTCCAAGGGTCTATTGCTGCCTCGGGCACCTTATGGTCGTTCTCCTGTGAGTTTAGATTATCGAATCCGACGCAAAAATGATCGTTAATTATAACGTTCAGGGCCTCCTAATGCCGATGGAACACTCAAATTGCGTCGACATTCAATACATCGGCCTCCAGTCTACTTGTCTCCAAGGGTCTATTGCTGCCTCGGGCACCGTATGGTCGTTGTCCTGTGAGTCTAGATTTTCGAATCCGACGCAAAAATGATAGTTAATTGTAACGTTCAGGGCCTTCTAATGACGATGGAACACTCAAATTGCGTCGAGATTCAATACATCGGCCTCCAGCCTACTTGTCTCCAAGGGGATATCGCTGCCTCGGGCACCACATGGTCCTTCTCCTGTGAGTCTAGATTTTCGAACCCGACGCTAAAATGATAGTGAATTGTAACGTTCAGCGCCTCCTAATGACGATAGAAGACTCAAATTGCGTCGCGATCCAATACATCGTCCTCCAGCCGACTTGTCTCCAAGGGTCTATTGCTGCCTCGGGCACCTTATTGTCGTTCTCCTGTGAGTCTAGATTTTCGAACCCGACGTAAAAATGATAGTTAATTGTAACGTTCAGGGCCTCCTAATGCCGATGGAACACTCAAAATGCGTCGAGATTCAATACATCGTCCTCCAGCCGACTTGTCTCCAAGGGGATATTGCTGTCTCGAGCACAATATGATCCTTCTCCTGTGAGTCTAGATTTTCGAATCCGACGCAAAAATGATAGTGAATTGTAACGTTCAGCGCCTCCTAATGACGATAGAAGACTCAAATTGCGTCGCGATCCAATACATCGTCCTCCAGCCGACTTGTCTCCAAGGGTCTATTGCTGCCTCGGGCACCTTATGGTCGTTCTCCTGTGAGTCTAGATTTTCGAATCCGACGCAAAAATGATAGTTAATTGTAACGTTCAGGACCTTGTAATGACGATGGAACACTCAAATTGCGTCGAGATTCAATACATCGGCCTCCAGCCGACTTGTCTCCAAGGGTCTATTGCTGCCTCGGGCACCTTATGGTCGTTCTCCTGTGAGTTTAGATTATCGAATCCGACGCAAAAATGATAGTTAATTATAACGTTCAGGGCCTCCTAATGCCGATGGAACACTCAAATTGCGTCGAGATTCAATACATCGGCCTCCAGACGACTTGTCTCCAAGGGTCTATTGCTGCCTCGGGCACCTTATGGTCGTTCTCCTGTGAGTCTAGATTTTCGAACCCGACGCTAAAATGATAGTTAATTGTAACGTTCAGGGCCTTCTAATTACGATGGGACACTCAAATTGCGTCGAGATTCAATACATCGTCCTCCAGCCGACTTGTCTCCAAGGGTCTATTACTGCCTCGGGCACCTTATGGTCGTTCTCCTGTGAGTCTAGATTTTCGAATCCGACGCAAAAATGATAGTGAATTGTAACGTTCAGCGCCTCCTAATGACGATAGAAGACTCAAATTGCGTCGCGATCCAATACATCGTCCTCCAGCCGACTTGTCTCCAAGGGTCTATTGCTGCCTCGGGCACCTTATGGTCGTTCTCCTGTTAGTCTAGATTTTCGAATCCGACGCAAAAATGATAGTTAATTGTAACGTTCAGGGCCTTATAATGACGATGGAACACTCAAATTGCGTCGAGATTCAATACATCGGCCTCCAGCCGACTTGTCTCCAAGGGTCTATTGCTGCCTCGGGCACCTTATGGTCGTTCTCCTGTGAGTCTAGATTTTCGAACCCGACGCAAAAATGATAGTTAATTGTAACGTTCAGGGCCTCCTAATGACGATGGAACACTCAAATTGCGTCGCGATCCAATACATCGTCCTCCAGCCGACTTGTCTCCAAGGGTCTATTGCTGCCTCGGGCACCTTATGGTCGTTCTCCTGTGAGTCTAGATTTTCGAACCCGACGTAAAAATGATAGTTAATTGTAACGTTCAGGGCCTCCTAATGCCGATGGAACACTCAAATTGCGTCGAGATTCAATACATCGTCCTCCAGCCGACTTGTCTCCAAGGGGATATTGCTGTCTCGGGCACAATATGATCCTTCTCCTGTGAGTCTAGATTTTCGAATCCGACGCAAAAATGATAGTGAATTGTAACGTTCAGCGCCTCCTAATGACGATAGAAGACTCAAATTGCGTCGCGATCCAATACATCGTCCTCCAGCCGACTTGTCTCCAAGGGTCTATTGCTGCCTCGGGCACCTTATGGTCGTTCTCCTGTGAGTCTAGATTTTCGAATCCGACGCAAAAATGATAGTGAATTGTAACGTTCAGGGCCTTCTAATGACGATGGGACACTCAAATTGCGTCGAGATTCAATACATCGTCCTCCAGCCGACTTGTCTCCAAGGGTCTATTGCTGCCTCGGGCACCTTATGGTCGTTCTCCTGTGAGTTTAGATTATCGAATCCGACGCAAAAATGATCGTTAATTATAACGTTCAGGCCCTCCTAATGCCGATGGAACACTCAAATTGCGTCGAGATTCAATACATCGGCCTCCAGCCTACTTGTCTCCAAGGGTCTATTGCTGCCTCGGGCACCTTATGGTCGTTCTCCTGTGAGTCTAGATTTTCGAACCCGACGCTAAAATGATAGTGAATTGTAACGTTCAGCGCCTCCTAATGACGATTGAAGACTCAAATTGCGTCGCGATCCAATACATCGTCCTCCAGCCGACTTGTCTCCAAGGGTCTATTGCTGCCTCGGGCACCTTATGGTCGTTCTCCTGTGAGTCTAGATTTTCGAACCCGACGTAAAAATGATAGTTAATTGTAACGTTCAGGGCCTCCTAATGCCGATGGAACACTCAAATTGCGTCGAGATTCAATACATCGTCCTCCAGCCGACTTGTCTCCAAGGGGATATTGCTGTCTCGGGCACAATATGATCCTTCTCCTGTGAGTCTAGATTTTCGAATCCGACGCAAAAATGATAGTGAATTGTAACGTTCAGCGCCTCCTAATGACGATAGAAGACTCAAATTGCGTCGCGATCCAATACATCGTCCTCCAGCCGACTTGTCTCCAAGGGTCTATTGCTGCCTCGGGCACCTTATGGTCGTTCTCCTGTGAGTCTAGATTTTCGAATCCGACGCAAAAATGATAGTTAATTGTAACGTTCAGGGCCTTGTAATGACGATGGAACACTCAAATTGCGTCGAGATTCAATACATCGGCCTCCAGCCGACTTGTCTCCAAGGGTCTATTGCTGCCTCGGGCACCTTATGGTCGTTCTCCTGTGAGTTTAGATTATCGAATCCGACGCAAAATTATAGTTAATTATAACGTTCAGGGCCTCCTAATGCTGATGGAACACTCAAATTGCGTCGAGATTCAATACATCGGCCTCCAGCCGACTTGTCTCCAAGGGTCTATTGCTGCCTCGGGCACCTTATGGTCGTTGTCCTGTGAGTCTAGATTTTCGAATCCGACGCAAAAATGATAGTTAATTGTAACGTTCAGGGCCTTGTAATGACGATGGAACACTCAAATTGCGTCGAGATTCAATACATCGGCCTCCAGCCTACTTGTCTCCAAGGGTCTATTGCTGCCTCGGGCACCTTACGGTCGTTCTCCTGTGAGTTTAGATTATCGAATCCACCGCAAAAATGATAGTTAATTATAACGAGCAGGGCCTCCTAATGCCGATGGAACACTCAAATTGCTTCGAGATTCAATACATCGGCCTCCAGCCGACTTGTCTCCAAGGGTCTATTGCTGCCTCGGGCACCTTATGGTCGTTCTCCTGTGAGTCTAGATTTTCGAACCCGACGCTAAAATGATAGTTAATTGTAACGTTCAGGGCCTTCTAATGACGATGGGACACTCAAATTGCGTCGAGATTCAATACATCGTCCTCCATCCGACTTGTCTCCAAGGGTCTATTGCTGCCTCGGGCACCTTATGGTCGTTCTCCTGTGAGTCTAGATTTTCGAATCCGACGCAAAAATGATAGTGAATTGTAACGTTCAGCGCCTCCTAATGACGATAGAAGACTCAAATTGCGTCGCGATCCAATACATCGTCCTCCAGCCGACTTGTCTCCAAGGGTCTATTGCTGCCTCGGGCACCTTATGGTCGTTCTCCTGTGAGTTTAGATTATCGAATCCGACGCAAAAGTGATAGTTAATTGTAACGTTCAGGGCCTTCTAATGACGATGGAACACTCAAATTGCGTCGAGATTCAATACATCGGCCTCCAGCCTACTTGTCTCCAAGGGGATATCGCTGCCTCGGGCACCACATGGTCCTTCTCCTGTGAGTCTAGATTTTCGAATCCGACGCAAAAATGATAGTGAATTGTAACGTTCAGGGCCTTCTAATGACGATGGAACACTCAAATTGCGTCGAGATTCAATACATCGGCCTCCAGCCTACTTGTCTCCAAGGGGATATCGCTGCCTCGGGCACCACATGGTCCTTCTCCTGTGAGTCTAGATTTTCGAATCCGACGCAAAAATGATAGTGAATTGTAACGTTCAGCGCCTCCTAATGACGATAGAAGACTCAAATTGCGTCGCGATCCAATACATCGACCTCCAGCCGACTTGTCTCTAAGGGTCTATTGCTGCCTCGGGCACCTTATGGTCGTTCTCCTGTGAGTCTAGATTTTCGAACCCGACGCTAAAATGATAGTTAATTGTAACGTTCAGGGCCTTGTAATGACGATGGAACACTCAAATTGCGTCGAGATTCAATACATCGGCCTCCAGCCGACTTGTCTCCAAGGGTCTATTGCTGCCTCGGGCACCTTATGGTCGTTCTCCTGTGAGTTTAGATTATCGAATCCGACGCAAAAATGATAGTGAATTGTAACGTTCAGCGCCTCCTAATGACGATAGAAGACTCAAATTGCGTCGCGATCCAATACATCGTCCTCCAGCCGACTTGTCTCCAAGGGTCTATTGCTGCCTCGGACACCTTATGGTCGTTCTCCTGTGAGTCTAGACTTTCGAATCCGACGCAAAAATGATAGTTAATTGTAACGTTCAGGGCCTTGTAATGACGATGGAACACTCAAATTGCGTCGAGATTCAATACATCGGCCTCCAGCCGACTTGTCTCCAAGGGTCTATTGCTGCCTCGGGCACCTTATGGTCGTTCTCCTGTGAGTTTAGATTATCGAATCCGACGCAAAATTATAGTTAATTATAACGTTCAGGGCCTCCTAATGCCGATGGAACACTCAAATTGCGTCGAGATTCAATACATCGGCCTCCAGCCGACTTGTCTCCAAGGGTCTATTGCTGCCTCGGGCACCTTATGGTCGTTGTCCTGTGAGTCTAGATTTTCGAATCCGACGCAAAAATGATAGTTAATTGTAACGTTCAGGGCCTTGTAATGACGATGGAACACTCAAATTGCGTCGAGATTCAATACATCGGCCTCCAGCCTACTTGTCTCCAAGGGTCTATTGCTGCCTCGGGCACCTTACGGTCGTTCTCCTGTGAGTTTAGATTATCGAATCCACCGCAAAAATGATAGTTAATTATAACGAGCAGGGCCTCCTAATGCCGATGGAACACTCAAATTGCTTCGAGATTCAATACATCGGCCTCCAGCCGACTTGTCTCCAAGGGTCTATTGCTGCCTCGGGCACCTTATGGTCGTTCTCCTGTGAGTCTAGATTTTCGAACCCGACGCTAAAATGATAGTTAATTGTAACGTTCAGGGCCTTCTAATGACGATGGGACACTCAAATTGCGTCGAGATTCAATACATCGTCCTCCATCCGACTTGTCTCCAAGGGTCTATTGCTGCCTCGGGCACCTTATGGTCGTTCTCCTGTGAGTCTAGATTTTCGAATCCGACGCAAAAATGATAGTGAATTGTAACGTTCAGCGCCTCCTAATGACGATAGAAGACTCAAATTGCGTCGCGATCCAATACATCGTCCTCCAGCCGACTTGTCTCCAAGGGTCTATTGCTGCCTCGGGCACCTTATGGTCGTTCTCCTGTGAGTTTAGATTATCGAATCCGACGCAAAAGTGATAGTTAATTGTAACGTTCAGGGCCTTCTAATGACGATGGAACACTCAAATTGCGTCGAGATTCAATACATCGGCCTCCAGCCTACTTGTCTCCAAGGGGATATCGCTGCCTCGGGCACCACATGGTCCTTCTCCTGTGAGTCTAGATTTTCGAATCCGACGCAAAAATGATAGTGAATTGTAACGTTCAGGGCCTTCTAATGACGATGGAACACTCAAATTGCGTCGAGATTCAATACATCGGCCTCCAGCCTACTTGTCTCCAAGGGGATATCGCTGCCTCGGGCACCACATGGTCCTTCTCCTGTGAGTCTAGATTTTCGAATCCGACGCAAAAATGATAGTGAATTGTAACGTTCAGCGCCTCCTAATGACGATAGAAGACTCAAATTGCGTCGCGATCCAATACATCGACCTCCAGCCGACTTGTCTCTAAGGGTCTATTGCTGCCTCGGGCACCTTATGGTCGTTCTCCTGTGAGTCTAGATTTTCGAACCCGACGCTAAAATGATAGTTAATTGTAACGTTCAGGGCCTTGTAATGACGATGGAACACTCAAATTGCGTCGAGATTCAATACATCGGCCTCCAGCCGACTTGTCTCCAAGGGTCTATTGCTGCCTCGGGCACCTTATGGTCGTTCTCCTGTGAGTTTAGATTATCGAATCCGACGCAAAAATGATAGTGAATTGTAACGTTCAGCGCCTCCTAATGACGAATGAAGACTCAAATTGCGTCGCGATCCAATACATCGTCCTCCAGCCGACTTGTCTCCAAGGGTCTATTGCTGCCTCGGACACCTTATGGTCGTTCTCCTGTGAGTCTAGACTTTCGAATCCGACGCAAAAATGATAGTTAATTGTAACGTTCAGGGCCTTGTAATGACGATGGAACACTCAAATTGCGTCGAGATTCAATACATCGGCCTCCAGCCGACTTGTCTCCAAGGGTCTATTGCTGCCTCGGGCACCTTATGGTCGTTCTCCTGTGAGTCTAGATTTTCGAATCCGACGCAAAAATGATAGTGAATTGTAACGTTCAGGGCCTTCTAATGACGATGGGACACTCAAATTGCGTCGAGATTCAATACATCGTCCTCCAGCCGACTTGTCTCCAAGGGTCTATTGCTGCCTCGGGCACCTTATGGTCGTTCTCCTGTGAGTTTAGATTATCGAATCCGACGCAAAAATGATCGTTAATTATAACGTTCAGGGCCTCCCAATGCCGATGGAACACTCAAATTGCGTCGACATTCAATACATCGGCCTCCAGTCTACTTGTCTCCAAGGGTCTATTGCTGCCTCGGGCACCTTATGGTCGTTGTCCTGTGAGTCTAGATTTTCGAATCCGACGCAAAAATGATAGTTAATTGTAACGTTCAGGGCCTTCTAATGACGATGGAACACTCAAATTGCGTCGAGATTCAATACATCGGCCTCCAGCCTACTTGTCTCCAAGGGGATATCGCTGCCTCGGGCACCACATGGTCCTTCTCCTGTGAGTCTAGATTTTCGAATCCGACGCAAAAATGATTGTGAATTGTAACGTTCAGCGCCTCCTAATGACGATAGAAGACTCAAATTGCGCCGCGATCCAATACATCGTCCTCCAGCCGACTTGTCTCCAAGGGTCTATTGCTGCCTCGGGCACCTTATGATCGTTCTCCTGTGAGTCTAGATTTTCGAACCCGACGCTAAAATGATAGTGAATTGTAACGTTCAGCGCCTCCTAATGACGATAGAAGACTCAAATTGCGTCGCGATCCAATACATCGTCCTCCAGCCGACTTGTCTCCAAGGGTCTATTGCTGCCTCGGGCAGCTTATGGTCGTTCTCCTGTGAGTCTAGATTTTCGAACCCGACGTAAAAATGATAGTTAATTGTAACGTTCAGGGCCTCCTAATGCCGATGGAACACTCAAAATGCGTCGAGATTCAATACATCGTCCTCCAGCCGACTTGTCTCCAAGGGGATATTGCTGTCTCGGGCACAATATGATCCTTCTCCTGTGAGTCTACATTTTCGAATCCGACGCAAAAATGATAGTGAATTGTAACGTTCAGCGCCTCCTAATGACGATAGAAGACTCAAATTGCGTCGCGATCCAATACATCGTCCTCCAGCCAAGGGTCTATTGCTGCCTCGGGCACCTTATGGTCGTTCTCCTGTGAGTCTAGATTTTCGAATCCGACGCAAAAATGATAGTTAATTGTAACGTTCAGGGCCTTGTAATGACGATGGAACACTCAAATTGCGTCGAGATTCAATACATCGGCATCCAGCCGACTTGTCTCCAAGGGTCAATTGCTGCCTCGGGCACCTTATGGTCGTTCTCCTGTGAGTTTAGATTATCGAATCCGACGCAAAAATGATAGTTAATTACAACGTTCAGGGCCTCCTAATGCCGATGGAACACTCAAATTGCGTCGAGATTCAATACATCGGCCTCCAGCCGACTTGTCTCCAAGGGTCTATTGCTGCCTCGGGCACCTTATGGTCGTTGTCCTGTGAGTCTAGATTTTCGAATCCGACGCAAAAATGATAGTTAATTGTAAGGTTCAGGGCCTTCTAATGACGATGGAACACTCAAATTGCGTCGAGATTCAATACATCGGCCTCCAGCCTACTTGTCTCCAAGGGGATATCGCTGCCTCGGGCACCACAAGGTCCTTCTCCTGTGAGTCTAGATTTTCGAATCCGACGCAAAAATGATAGTGAATTGTAACGTTCAGGGCCTTCTAATGACGATGGGACACTCAAATTGCGTCGAGATTCAATACATCGTCCTCCAGCCGACTTGTCTCCAAGGGGATATTGCTGCCTCGGGCACCTTATGGTCGTTCTCCTGTGAGTTTAGATTATCGAATCCGACGCAAAAATGATAGTTAATTATAACGTTCAGGGCCTCCTAATGCCGATTGGAACACTCAAATTGCGTCGAGATCCAATACATCGTCCTCCAGCCGACTTGTCTCCAAGGTCTATTGCTGCCTCGGGCACCTTATGGTCGTTGTCCTGTGAGTCTAGATTTTCGAATCCGACGCAAAAATGATAGTGAATTGTAACGTTCAGGGCCTTCTAATGACGATGGAACACTCAAATTGCGTCGAGATTCAATACATCGGCCTCCAGCCGACTTGTCTCCAAGGGTCTATTGCTGCCTCGGGCACCTTATGGTCGTTCTCCTGTGAGTCTAGATTTTCGAACCCGACGCTAAAATGATAGTTAATTGTAACGTTCAGGGCCTTCTAATGACGATGGGACACTCAAATTGCGTCGAGATTCAATACATCGTCCTCCATCCGACTTGTCTCCAAGGGTCTATTGCTGCCTCGGGCACCTTATGGTCGTTCTCCCTGTGAGTCTAGATTTTCGAATCCGACGCAAAAATGATAGTGAATTGTAACGTTCAGCGCCTCCTAATGACGATAGAAGACTCAAATTGCGTCGCGATCCAATACATCGTCCTCCAGCCGACTTGTCTCCAAGGGTCTATTGGCTGCCTCGGGCACCTTATGGTCGTTTTCCTGTGAGTTTAGATTATCGAATCCGACGCAAAAGTGATAGTTAATTGTAACGTTCAGGGCCTTCTAATGACGATGGAACACTCAAATTGCGTCGAGATTCAATACATCGGCCTCCAGCCTACTTGTCTCCAAGGGGATATCGCTGCCTCGGGCACCACATGGTCCTTCTCCTGTGAGTCTAGATTTTCGAATCCGACGCAAAAATGATAGTGAATTGTAACGTTCAGGGCCTTCTAATGACGATGGAACACTCAAATTGCGTCGAGATTCAATACATCGGCCTCCAGCCTACTTGTCTCCAAGGGGATATCGCTGCCTCGGGCACCACATGGTCCTTCTCCTGTGAGTCTAGATTTTCGAATCCGACGCAAAAATGATAGTGAATTGTAACGTTCAGCGCCCTCCTAATGACGATAGAAGACTCAAATTGCGTCGCGATCCAATACATCGACCTCCAGCCGACTTGTCTCTAAGGGTCTATTGCTGCCTCGGGCACCTTATGGTCGTTCTCCTGTGAGTCTAGATTTTCGAACCCGACGCTAAAATGATAGTTAATTGTAACGTTCAGGGCCTTGTAATGACGATGGAACACTCAAATTGCGTCGAGATTCAATACATCGGCCTCCAGCCGACTTGTCTCCAAGGGTCTATTGCTGCCTCGGGCACCTTATGGTCGTTCTCCCTGTGAGTTTAGATTATCGAATCCGACGCAAAAATGATAGTGAATTGTAACGTTCAGCGCCTCCTAATGACGAATGAAGACTCAAATTGCGTCGCGATCCAATACATCGTCCTCCAGCCGACTTGTCTCCAAGGGTCTATTGCTGCCTCGGACACCTTATGGTCGTTCTCCTGTGAGTCTAGACTTTCGAATCCGACGCAAAAATGATAGTTAATTGTAACGTTCAGGGCCTTGTAATGACGATGGAACACTCAAATTGCGTCGAGATTCAATACATCGTCCTCCAGCCGACTTGTCTCCAAGGGTCTATTGCTGCCTCGGGCACCTTATGGTCGTTCTCCTGTGAGTCTAGATTTTCGAATCCGACGCAAAAATGATAGTGAATTGTAACGTTCAGGGCCTTCTAATGACGATGGGACACTCAAATTGCGTCGAGATTCAATACATCGTCCTCCAGCCGACTTGTCTCCAAGGGTCTATTGCTGCCTCGGGCACCTTATGGTCGTTCTCCCTGTGAGTTTAGATTATCGAATCCGACGCAAAAATGATCGTTAATTATAACGTTCAGGGCCTCCCAATGCCGATGGAACACTCAAATTGCGTCGACATTCAATACATCGGCCTCCAGTCTACTTGTCTCCAAGGGTCTATTGCTGCCTCGGGCACCTTATGGTCGTTGTCCTGTGAGTCTAGATTTTCGAATCCGACGCAAAAATGATAGTGAATTGTAACGTTCAGCGCCTCCTAATGACGATAGAAGACTCAAATTGCGTCGCGATCCAATACATCGACCTCCAGCCGACTTGTCTCTAAGGGTCTATTGCTGCCTCGGGCACCTTATGGTCGTTCTCCTGTGAGTCTAGATTTTCGAACCCGACGCTAAAATGATAGTTAATTGTAACGTTCAGGGCCTTGTAATGACGATGGAACACTCAAATTGCGTCGAGATTCAATACATCGGCCTCCAGCCGACTTGTCTCCAAGGGTCTATTGCTGCCTCGGGCACCTTATGGTCGTTCTCCTGTGAGTTTAGATTATCGAATCCGACGCAAAAATGATAGTGAATTGTAACGTTCAGCGCCTCCTAATGACGATAGAAGACTCAAATTGCGTCGCGATCCAATACATCGTCCTCCAGCCGACTTGTCTCCAAGGGTCTATTGCTGCCTCGGACACCTTATGGTCGTTCTCCTGTGAGTCTAGACTTTCGAATCCGACGCAAAAATGATAGTTAATTGTAACGTTCAGGGCCTTGTAATGACGATGGAACACTCAAATTGCGTCGAGATTCAATACATCGGCCTCCAGCCGACTTGTCTCCAAGGGTCTATTGCTGCCTCGGGCACCTTATGGTCGTTCTCCTGTGAGTTTAGATTATCGAATCCGACGCAAAATTATAGTTAATTATAACGTTCAGGGCCTCCTAATGCCGATGGAACACTCAAATTGCGTCGAGATTCAATACATCGGCCTCCAGCCGACTTGTCTCCAAGGGTCTATTGCTGCCTCGGGCACCTTATGGTCGTTGTCCTGTGAGTCTAGATTTTCGAATCCGACGCAAAAATGATAGTTAATTGTAACGTTCAGGGCCTTGTAATGACGATGGAACACTCAAATTGCGTCGAGATTCAATACATCGGCCTCCAGCCTACTTGTCTCCAAGGGTCTATTGCTGCCTCGGGCACCTTACGGTCGTTCTCTCCTGTGAGTTTAGATTATCGAATCCACCGCAAAAATGATAGTTAATTATAACGAGCAGGGCCTCCTAATGCCGATGGAACACTCAAATTGCTTCGAGATTCAATACATCGGCCTCCAGCCGACTTGTCTCCAAGGGTCTATTGCTGCCTCGGGCACCTTATGGTCGTTCTCCTGTGAGTCTAGATTTTCGAACCCGACGCTAAAATGATAGTTAATTGTAACGTTCAGGGCCTTCTAATGACGATGGGACACTCAAATTGCGTCGAGATTCAATACATCGTCCTCCATCCGACTTGTCTCCAAGGGTCTATTGCTGCCTCGGGCACCTTATGGTCGTTCTCCTGTGAGTCTAGATTTTCGAATCCGACGCAAAAATGATAGTGAATTGTAACGTTCAGCGCCTCCTAATGACGATAGAAGACTCAAATTGCGTCGCGATCCAATACATCGTCCTCCAGCCGACTTGTCTCCAAGGGTCTATTGCTGCCTCGGGCACCTTATGGTCGTTCTCCTGTGAGTTTAGATTATCGAATCCGACGCAAAAGTGATAGTTAATTGTAACGTTCAGGGCCTTCTAATGACGATGGAACACTCAAATTGCGTCGAGATTCAATACATCGGCCTCCAGCCTACTTGTCTCCAAGGGGATATCGCTGCCTCGGGCACCACATGGTCCTTCTCCTGTGAGTCTAGATTTTCGAATCCGACGCAAAAATGATAGTGAATTGTAACGTTCAGGGCCTTCTAATGACGATGGAACACTCAAATTGCGTCGAGATTCAATACATCGGCCCTCCAGCCTACTTGTCTCCAAGGGGATATCGCTGCCTCGGGCACCACATGGTCCTTCTCCTGTGAGTCTAGATTTTCGAATCCGACGCAAAAATGATAGTGAATTGTAACGTTCAGCGCCTCCTAATGACGATAGAAGACTCAAATTGCGTCGCGATCCAATACATCGACCTCCAGCCGACTTGTCTCTAAGGGTCTATTGCTGCCTCGGGCACCTTATGGTCGTTCTCCTGTGAGTCTAGATTTTCGAACCCGACGCTAAAATGATAGTTAATTGTAACGTTCAGGGCCTTGTAATGACGATGGAACACTCAAATTGCGTCGAGATTCAATACATCGGCCTCCAGCCGACTTGTCTCCAAGGGTCTATTGCTGCCTCGGGCACCTTATGGTCGTTCTCCTGTGAGTTTAGATTATCGAATCCGACGCAAAAATGATAGTGAATTGTAACGTTCAGCGCCTCCTAATGACGAATGAAGACTCAAATTGCGTCGCGATCCAATACATCGTCCTCCAGCGACTTGTCTCCAAGGGTCTATTGCTGCCTCGGACACCTTATGGTCGTTCTCCTGTGAGTCTAGACTTTCGAATCCGACGCAAAAATGATAGTTAATTGTAACGTTCAGGGCCTTGTAATGACGATGGAACACTCAAATTGCGTCGAGATTCAATACATCGGCCTCCAGCCGACTTGTCTCCAAGGGTCTATTGCTGCCTCGGGCACCTTATGGTCGTTCTCCTGTGAGTCTAGATTTTCGAATCCGACGCAAAAATGATAGTGAATTGTAACGTTCAGGGCCTTCTAATGACGATGGGACACTCAAATTGCGTCGAGATTCAATACATCGTCCTCCAGCCGACTTGTCTCCAGGGTCTATTGCTGCCTCGGGCACCTTATGGTCGTTCTCCTGTGAGTTTAGATTATCGAATCCGACGCAAAAATGATCGTTAATTATAACGTT
>NW_025725265.1:0-12500 GCF_021461395.2 Schistocerca americana
CTTCTTTCCCCGCTAATTTTTCCAAGCCCGTTCCCTTGGCAGTGGTTTCGCTAGATAGTAGATAGGGACAGCGGGAATCTCGTTAATCCATTTCATGCGCGTCACTAATTAGATGACGAGGCATTTGGCTACCTTAAGAGAGTCATAGTTACTCCCGCCGTTTACCCGCGCTTGCTTGAATTTCTTCACGTTGACATTCAGAGCACTGGGCAGAAATCACATTGCGTCAACACCCGCTAGGGCCATCGCAATGCTTTGTTTTAATTAGACAGTCGGATTCCCCCAGTCCGTGCCAGTTCTGAGTTGATCGTTGAATGGCGGCCGAAGAGAATCCGCGCACCCCGCGCGCCCCCGGAGGAGCACGCTAAGGCGACGCGGCCTCGCAGCAAGGAAGATCCGTGGGAGGCCAAGGCACGGGACCGAGCTCGGATCCTGCACGCAGGTTGAAGCACCGGGGCGCGAACGCCGCGCAGGCGCGCGCATCCTGCACCGCCGGCCAGCACGAGGCCAACCAACGGCGAGAGCAGACCACGCCCGCGCTAAACGCCCGCACTTACCGGCACCCCTACGGCACTCACCTCGCCCAGGCCCGGCACGTTAGCGCTGACCCACTTCCCGACCAAGCCCGACACGCCCCGATCCTCAGAGCCAATCCTTATCCGAAGTTACGGATCCAATTTGCCGACTTCCCTTACCTACATTATTCTATCGACTAGAGGCTCTTCACCTTGGAGACCTGCTGCGGATATGGGTACGAACCGGCGCGACACCTCCACGTGGCCCTCTCCCGGATTTTCAAGGTCCGAGGGGAAGATCGGGACACCGCCGCAACTGCGGTGCTCTTCGCGTTCCAAACCCTATCTCCCTGCTAGAGGATTCCAGGGAACTCGAACGCTCATGCAGAAAAGAAAACTCTTCCCCGATCTCCCGACGGCGTCTCCGGGTCCTTTTGGGTTACCCCGACGAGCATCTCTAAAAGAGGGGCCCCGACTTGTATCGGTTCCGCTGCCGGGTTCCGGAATAGGAAACCGGATTCCCTTTCGCCCAACGGGGGCCAGCACAAAGTGCATCATGCTATGACGGCCCCCATCAACATTCGATTTCTCCTAGGGCTTAGGATCGACTGACTCGTGTGCAACGGCTGTTCACACGAAACCCTTCTCCGCGTCAGCCCTCCAGGGCCTCGCTGGAGTATTTGCTACTACCACCAAGATCTGCACCGACGGCGGCTCCAGGCAGGCTCACGCCCAGACCCTTCTGCGCCCACCGCCGCGACCCTCCTACTCGTCAGGGCTTCGCGGCCGGCCGCAAGGACCGGCCATGACTGCCAGACTGACGGCCGAGTATAGGCACGACGCTTCAGCGCCATCCATTTTCAGGGCTAGTTGCTTCGGCAGGTGAGTTGTTACACACTCCTTAGCGGATTCCGACTTCCATGGCCACCGTCCTGCTGTCTTAAGCAACCAACGCCTTTCATGGTTTCCCAATGAGCGTCGATTCGGGCGCCTTAACTCGGCGTTTGGTTCATCCCACAGCGCCAGTTCTGCTTACCAAAAGTGGCCCACTTGGCACTCCGATCCGAGTCGTTTGCTCGCGGCTTCAGCATATCAAGCAAGCCGGAGATCTCACCCATTTAAAGTTTGAGAATAGGTTGAGGTCGTTTCGGCCCCAAGGCCTCTAATCATTCGCTTTACCGGATGAGACTCGTACGAGCACCAGCTATCCTGAGGGAAACTTCGGAGGGAACCAGCTACTAGATGGTTCGATTAGTCTTTCGCCCCTATACCCAGCCTCCGACGATCGATTTGCACGTCAGAATCGCTACGGACCTCCATCAGGGTTTCCCCTGACTTCGTCCTGGCCAGGCATAGTTCACCATCTTTCGGGTCCCAACGTGTACGCTCTAGGTGCGCCTCACCTCGCAATGAGGACGAGACGCCCCGGGAGTGCGGAGGCCGCCGCCCCGTGAAGGGCGGGGAAGCCCCATCCTCCCTCGGCCCGCGCAAGGCGAGACCTTCACTTTCATTACGCCTTTAGGTTTCGTACAGCCCAATGACTCGCGCACATGTTAGACTCCTTGGTCCGTGTTTCAAGACGGGTCGTGAAATTGTCCAAAGCTGAAGCGCCGCTGACGGGAGCGATTATTCCGCCCGAGAGCATCCCGAGCCAACAGCGGCGCGGGTCCGGGGCCGGGCCAGGTAGGTCCGTCATCCGGGAAGAACCGCGCGCGCTTGCCGGGAGCCCGAGCGCCAAAGGGGCGAATCGACTCCTCCAGATATACCGCCGGGCAGCCAGCCAGGACACCGGGGCTCTGCCCAACAGACGCGAACCGAGGCCCGCGGAAGGACAGCTGCGCACCCGGGCCGTAGGCCGGCACCCAGCGGGTCGCGACGTCCTACTAGGGGAGAAGTGCGGCCCACCGCACACCGGAACGGCCCCACCCCGCGGCGAGTGGAAAGGCAACCGGACACGGCCCCGCCGCGGATTGCTCCGCGCGGGCGGCCGGCCCCATCTGCCGAGGGCGGAGGCCAGTGGCCGGATGGGCGTGAATCTCACCCGTTCGACCTTTCGGACTTCTCACGTTTACCCCAGAACGGTTTCACGTACTTTTGAACTCTCTCTTCAAGTTCTTTTCAACTTTCCCTCACGGTACTCGTTCGCTATCGGTCTCGTGGTCATATTTAGTCTCAGATGGAGTTTACCACCCACTTGGAGCTGCACTCTCAAGCAACCCGACTCGAAGGAGAGGTCCCGCCGACGCTCGCACCGGCCGCTACGGGCCTGGCACCCTCTACGGGCCGTGGCCTCATTCAAGTTGGACTTGGGCTCGGCGCGAGGCGTCGGGGGTAGTGGACCCTCCCAAACACCACATGCCACGACAGGCGGCAGCCTGCGGGGTTCGGTGCTGGACTCTTCCCTGTTCGCTCGCCGCTACTGGGGAATCCTTGTTAGTTTCTTTTCCTCCGCTTAGTAATATGCTTAAATTCAGCGGGTAGTCTCGCCTGCTCTGAGGTCGTTGTACGAGGTGTCGCACGCCACACCGCCAGCCGGCTGTGCACGCTACCGAGTAAGTACCGGTATGCGAACCGCCAGGCGACGGGCGCGCATCGCACATTTCAGGAGGCGCGGCCGGCCCCACAGGCGGCCGCGACGCTCCCAGGTCTGCGAAGCGGGGCAAACGCCGCGCGCTTCAGTATACGTAGCCGACCCTCAGCCAGACGTGGCCCGGGAACGGAATCCATGGACCGCAATGTGCGTTCGAAACGTCCGATGTTCATGTGTCCTGCAGTTCACATGTCGACGCGCAATTTGCTGCGTTCTTCATCGACCCACGAGCCGAGTGATCCACCGTCCTGGGTGATCTTTTCTTAGTTTCCACTGTCTCTTTCAAGACAGTTGCATAGGCGGGACGTAGGCGTGTGGCGGCCCCTGTTCAGCGTTCTGTGTCCAACGGCCTCACGGCCGATGGGCGTCGTACGGCTCCACACCGGAGCGGACAGGCAGTCGGGCGAAAGTCATTCAAAACCGGCGCCAGGCGCCAGGTGCCGCAGGCCAGCCGCTCCAGCGCTTCAGCGCTCGTACCACACAACATTGGCGTTAGTTTTGAGAAGCACGCGTGGTTCCGCACGCGGCGCACGGCTACTGCGAGCCGTACAGGTAGCGTGTTGTGCGCGACACGACACGCACACCGAAAGACATGCAGTCTAGTCGGTAATGATCCTTCCGCAGGTTCACCTACGGAAACCTTGTTACGACTTTTACTTCCTCTAAATGATCAAGTTTGGTCATCTTTCCGGTAGCATCGGCAACGACAGAGTCAATGCCGCGTACCAGTCCGAAGACCTCACTAAATCATTCAATCGGTAGTAGCGACGGGCGGTGTGTACAAAGGGCAGGGACGTAATCAACGCGAGCTTATGACTCGCGCTTACTGGGAATTCCTCGTTCATGGGGAACAATTGCAAGCCCCAATCCCTAGCACGAAGGAGGTTCAGCGGGTTACCCCGACCTTTCGGCCTAGGAAGACACGCTGATTCCTTCAGTGTAGCGCGCGTGCGGCCCAGAACATCTAAGGGCATCACAGACCTGTTATTGCTCAATCTCGTGCGGCTAGAAGCCGCCTGTCCCTCTAAGAAGAAAAGTAATCGCTGACAGCACGAAGGATGTCACGCGACTAGTTAGCAGGCTAGAGTCTCGTTCGTTATCGGAATTAACCAGACAAATCGCTCCACCAACTAAGAACGGCCATGCACCACCACCCACCGAATCAAGAAAGAGCTATCAATCTGTCAATCCTTCCGGTGTCCGGGCCTGGTGAGGTTTCCCGTGTTGAGTCAAATTAAGCCGCAGGCTCCACTCCTGGTGGTGCCCTTCCGTCAATTCCTTTAAGTTTCAGCTTTGCAACCATACTTCCCCCGGAACCCAAAAGCTTTGGTTTCCCGGAGGCTGCCCGCCGAGTCATCGGAGGAACTGCGGCGGATCGCTGGCTGGCATCGTTTATGGTTAGAACTAGGGCGGTATCTGATCGCCTTCGAACCTCTAACTTTCGTTCTTGATTAATGAAAACATACTTGGCAAATGCTTTCGCTTCTGTTCGTCTTGCGACGATCCAAGAATTTCACCTCTAACGTCGCAATACGAATGCCCCCGCCTGTCCCTATTAATCATTACCTCGGGTTCCGAAAACCAACAAAATAGAACCGAGGTCCTATTCCATTATTCCATGCACACAGTATTCAGGCGGGCTTGCCTGCTTTAAGCACTCTAATTTGTTCAAAGTAAACGTGCCGGCCCACCGAGACACTCACTCAAGAGCACCCTGGTAGGATTGCAACGGGGTCCGCCTCGGGACGCACGAGCACGCACGAGGCGCGTCGCACGCCTTCAGCTCGCCCCACCGGCAGGACGTCCCACGATACATGCCAGTTAAACACCGACGGGCGGTGAACCAACAGCGTGGGACACAAATCCAACTACGAGCTTTTTAACCGCAACAACTTTAATATACGCTATTGGAGCTGGAATTACCGCGGCTGCTGGCACCAGACTTGCCCTCCAATAGATACTCGTTAAAGGATTTAAAGTGTACTCATTCCGATTACGGGGCCTCGGATGAGTCCCGTATCGTTATTTTTCGTCACTACCTCCCCGTGCCGGGAGTGGGTAATTTGCGCGCCTGCTGCCTTCCTTGGATGTGGTAGCCGTTTCTCAGGCTCCCTCTCCGGAATCGAACCCTGATTCCCCGTTACCCGTTACAACCATGGTAGGCGCAGAACCTACCATCGACAGTTGATAAGGCAGACATTTGAAAGATGCGTCGCCGGTACGAGGACCGTGCGATCAGCCCAAAGTTATTCAGAGTCACCAAGGCAAACGGACCGGACGAGCCGACCGATTGGTTTTGATCTAATAAAAGCGTCCCTTCCATCTCTGGTCGGGACTCTGTTTGCATGTATTAGCTCTAGAATTACCACAGTTATCCAAGTAACGTGGGTACGATCTAAGGAACCATAACTGATTTAATGAGCCATTCGCGGTTTCACCTTAATGCGGCTTGTACTGAGACATGCATGGCTTAATCTTTGAGACAAGCATATGACTACTGGCAGGATCAACCAGGGAGCTGCGTCAACTAGAGCTGAGCAGCCGGCCGCCCGGGAGTGTGTCCCGGGGGCCCGCGCGAACACGCAAGCGTCCGCTCAATTATTCTGCAAACAGGAGGAGGCTGAGCTCCCCTGCACCATACACCTCGAAACCCTCTCAGGTCCCGGCGGCGCGCAGCGCCGTCCTAAGTACTTGGTCGGGTTCGAGAGAGGCGCAATCGCCCGGAGTTTGGCGAGTAGACGCTTTAGGTGCGACCACCCGTGCTCCCAACTGAGCTTGCCGCTGCCGACAGAGGCCCGGGAGCGTGCTGTCGTGGCATTGCCGGCGGGAGACAACACGCGCCACCTACGGTGACCGGCAGCTCCAACGCCAGCGCCACAGAAGGACAAAAGCCCCACTTGGGTGCCGAAGCGAACTCTCCCAGCACAGCGCACGCGCCAACACGTCCGCACAGCTGCGATACAAACCACCTGCGAGAACCGCAGAGGCGACCGAGCAGCAGACGGCGTCGCGGCGCCGAGCGCCGGGCGGCGGCGCATCCTCAGCGCACACAGTCCTCAATCGGACCAGCACACTGCAGATGTCCACCGCGCTTCGCACCGGGCCCGCGAGGACCTACTTTGGCCGCACGGCGCCGCGTGCAGGGTGCGCCGGCGCGCAGCTGCGCCGCCTGCCGCCTCCGTCGGCCGGCGCGCCTGCCACTGGCCGCCCCCACCAGCCGGCTGTAGCGCGTGCGCCCACGCACCGCACGGCCAACACGCCGGGAGGCCCCCCCTCACCGGCCGGGGACGGTCCCACCCAGCCACCGCCGCGTATCGCTTCACACCCACATGCCATTCACGTTCGTGGGCATGGTGGGTATCGCTGCAACAACCGGTTGGTAGCTCAACCGATCGTCGCCATCACTGATTCACCCCTAGCGAGAACAACCGCACCACAACGGTTTACCAGTTGTTCATTTGCGTAACGTCACCAGCAAACGTAGGCGTCCATCGCCATTTGCAAATTCAACGATTGTTGCATGCCTGTGTCAGGTGTCACGACACACTGTCTGCCCACATACACGCAACAACATGTCCACGCTTAGCGAACACGTGGAAGGTGGCCCCCGTACGTATGCGATGTCCATTGCGCGAACGACTGTCAACCGGCCTCTGTCGCATGTCGCAGATGTGGAACGCAGTGCACCGTGCTATCACGGTGTGTGAGAAGAGACGACTACGTCTGACAACACGCGCCACTACATCAACAGACGGCTCATGCTGATCGCCATCCAGGGCATACCACACTGCAATCCAGCTCTTATAGGGAGACGACACGTAGCTGAGTGCACAACATTTGGACCGCATGGTTCGCCGTTGTTGGCGCAGTCGTTGTACGGTCACATGTACCACGATGTATCATTCAGTACATGAGGACCAATGTGCAGTACAGTGTGTGATTTGGACGTACAACATCAGCGGACAGTTGACACAGGCCGTACCACAGCGTAGGCTAAGTGCTTCGCCATGCGAATGCCAATGAACAACTGCAAATGCCAATGAACAACTGCAAAGGGCATTGAGCATGTACGTCCTGCTGCCATCCACATTACAGTGTATAGCTGCAAGGTGTTTAACATGAAGCGATACACTGGGGACCGGGCAGTGCGAGTAGCAAACTATATTGCGGGGGTTGCAGTTAGGCAACACTACACTAATTTAACGCGTCGTATGACAATTACAGAGCAGGTTAAGGCCCAACGTGTGTTGGGTTAAGGCCCAACGTGTGTTGGGTTAAGGCCCAACGTGTGTTGGGTTAAGGCCCAACGTGTGTTGGGTTAAGGCCCAACGTGTGTTGGGTTAAGGCCCAACGTGTGTTGGGTTACGTTAAGGGGCAATGTGGGTTACGTTAAGGGGCAATGTGGGTTACGTTAAGGGGCAATGTGGGTTACGTTACGGCGCAATATAGGTTACGTTACGGCGCAATATAGGTTACGTTAAGGGGCAATGTGGGTTACGTTACGGCGCAATATAGGTTACGTTACGGCGCAATATAGGTTACGTTAAGGCGCAATATCGGTTACGTTAAGGCGCAATACAGGTTACGTTAAGGCGCAATACAGGTTACGTTAAGGCGCAATACAGGTTACGTTAAGGCGCAATACAGGTTACGTTAAGGCGCAATACAGGTTACGTTAAGGCGCAATACAGGTTACGTTAAGGCGCAATACAGGTTACGTTAAGGCGCAATACAGGTTACGTTAAGGCGCAATGCAGGTTACGTTAAGGCGCAATGCAGGTTACGTTAAGGCGCAATACAGGTTACGTTAAGGCGCAATGCAGGTTACGTTAAGGCGCAATGCAGGTTACGTTAAGGCGCAATACAGGTTACGTTAAGGCGCAATACAGGTTACGTTAAGGCGCAATACAGGTTACGTTAAGGCGCAATACAGGTTACGTTAAGGCGCAATACAGGTTACGTTAAGGCGCAATACAGGTTACGTTAAGGCGCAATACAGGTTACGTTAAGGCGCAATACAGGTTACGTTAAGGCGCAATACAGGTTACGTTAAGGCGCAATACAGGTTACGTTAAGGCGCAATACAGGTTACGTTAAGGCGCAATACAGGTTACGTTAAGGCGCAATACAGGTTACGTTAAGGCGCAATACAGGTTACGTTAAGGCGCAATACAGGTTACGTTAAGGCGCAATACAGGTTACGTTAAGGCGCAATACAGGTTACGTTAAGGCGCAATACAGGTTACGTTAAGGCGCAATACAGGTTACGTTAAGGCGCAATACAGGTTACGTTAAGGCGCAATACAGGTTACGTTAAGGCGCAATACAGGTTAGGTTAAGGCGCAATACAGGTTAGGTTAAGGTACGACATAGGTTAGGTTAAGGTACGACATAGGTTAGGTTAAGGTACGACATAGGTTAGGTTAAGGTACGACATAGGTTAGGTTAAGGTACGACATAGGTTAGGTTAAGGTACGACATAGGTTAGGTTAAGGTACGACATAGGTTAGGTTAAGGTACGACATAGGTTAGGTTAAGGTACGACATAGGTTAGGTTAAGGTACGACATAGGTTAGGTTAAGGTACGACATAGGTTAGGTTAAGGTACGACATAGGTTAGGTTAAGGTACGACATAGGTTAGGTTAAGGTACGACATAGGTTAGGTTAAGGTACGACATAGGTTAGGTTAAGGTACGACATAGGTTAGGTTAAGGTACGACATAGGTTAGGTTAAGGTACGACATAGGTTAGGTTAAGGTACGACATAGGTTAGGTTAAGGTACGACATAGGTTAGGTTAAGGTACGACATAGGTTAGGTTAAGGTACGACATAGGTTAGGTTAAGGTACGACATAGGTTAGGTTAAGGTACGACATAGGTTAGGTTAAGGTACGACATAGGTTAGGTTAAGGTACGACATAGGTTAGGTTAAGGTACGACATAGGTTAGGTTAAGGTACGACATAGGTTAGGTTAAGGTACGACATAGGTTAGGTTAAGGTACGACATAGGTTAGGTTAAGGTACGACATAGGTTAGGTTAAGGTACGACATAGGTTAGGTTAAGGTACGACATAGGTTAGGTTAAGGTACGACATAGGTTAGGTTAAGGTACGACATAGGTTAGGTTAAGGTACGACATAGGTTAGGTTAAGGTACGACATAGGGTAGGTTAAGGTACGACATAGGTTAGGTTAAGGTACGACATAGGTTAGGTTACGGTACGACATAGGTTAGGTTACGGTACGACATAGGTTAGGTTACGGTACGACATAGGTTAGGTTACGGTACGACATAGGTTAGGTTACGGTACGACATAGGTTAGGTTACGGTACGACATAGGTTAGGTTACGGTACGACATAGGTTAGGTTACGGTACGACATAGGTTAGGTTACGGTACGACATAGGTTAGGTTACGGTACGACATAGGTTAGGTTACGGTACGACATAGGTTAGGTTACGGTACGACATAGGTTAGGTTACGGTACGATATAGGTTAGGTTACGGTACGATATAGGTTAGGTTAAGGTACACATTGTTGTAAGGAAAGGTTTAATGGGGGGCGGGGCGGGGCGGCCGGTTTGTTGATTGTGATTATAGTAAGTGGATGCCTGCGGCATCATCTGATTTGCCACGTCAGGATGCACCTTTGGCTCATGACAGGCGGCGCTCTCATTCCATGCTTGTGGCAGACCTGTGTCTTTCATTCCTGCCATTGTTTGTGTGCTGTGAGAGGAGGCAGTATTGTGATGTTGGGTGCACCCCTGTGTAGGACATGTGTGGGTGTTGGTGGCTTGGCTGAGCAATGGTGGTTGTCGGGTGGGTGGGATATTCTGTTTTCTGAGTGGACCTCCCAGTCTGGTTATGACAGTGTGGATTGTCTAATGTGGCGGAGAGGATGCACTGGGTGTTGTTCCATGCTGGTGCTTACATATTGTCTGTGTGCGTGTTACAGGCAGAGAGTAGTGCGTGATAAGGGTGTGTGGCTGACGTGTGGTTGTGATTGTGAGCAGAGTCTTTCAGCATGTATACGGACAGTTGTATACATTATCTGTATTCTGATGGCTCTATCTATTACTAATCAGCGCCGTGTATACGTTTAATCCGGTTCCAGTCGAAACTGTTGTATCTCTGTACATTAGTGACACGGCGAGCCCGCTATGTAGTTACTCGTCTCGGCAGCTTCCACCGGTGTATGGCAAATGATTATAAGGAATCAGTCTAGTCGTCAATACCGATGGTGTGACGTCACATGTCTGGGGTGGGGGACGCTGCGCCCTTCCGGTGGGTCATGGCCTAGAAAGACTCTTCCCACGCAGGGGGGCGTGGACTGTCATTGACTCTTCCAGGTAATATACTTGCCGTACGTTCTTGCGACTGCGAGTGCAACGCTCACCGGTACCGACATGGATGGAGCGCCTCCTAGCTGACCGCTCAGCATCGGCATTCGTACAGAGAGCAACGCGGTCGCGTCTCTAGCTCGTAACTGGTACAGCCCGCAGCTCATGTATAGGGACATTCGGATATGTCGTCTCGATTATAATGGCTCTGCATCATTTACTAATCAGCGCCCTGTGTGTACTAATTCTGGTTCCAGTCAAGTTTTGCTGTTCTATTCCTGTTCAACAGTAGAACGGCGGCTCCACTACGTAGGTACTTCTCTCGGCAGCTTCCCCCGGGTATGGCAATTAATTACAGACATTTTTGTGTACAGACTAGTGCCGGTGTGTTGTGACAATGTCACAGGTCAGGGGTGGGGGAAGCTACGCCCTGCCAAATAGGTGGGTCAGGGCTCGGAAAAACTCTCCCCACACTGGGGGCTCGGACCCTCATTACTCTTCCGAGTAATATATTGAGGAGCGCACTTAGCCATTGCCCCGAGTCTTGGCGACTGCGAGTGCAACGCCCACGGGGACCGACGTGGACGGGGCGCCTCCTAGCTGATCACTCAGCATCGGAATCCGTACAGTGAGTTACGCGATCGAGTCTGTAGCTCGTAATTAGTACAGCTCGCAGCTGGCCAGGCTTACCCACTGTCGAGCCCGGGCACCCTCAGGCTCACCAGTTCTACCCAGCTACACCCGAGTTAGCCACAGGTTCTAGGCCATAAAGCCAAGTCCCAGATGTTCGGGACTCGGACCAAAAATGTTTACTACTCGTGTTGGCTTTAGTCCCACCACGTTAGACGAGTAACCGCCGAGGACATTTTAATTCGGGTCCTCTACCGCACATCTCTTACTGCCTGAGTCGCCCGTTGCCCTGTCGAGACATCAACCAGGGATAAGGTAGAAAACAGGCAGTTTTATAGGTAGCTGCCGTGCGGTCTGCCAAGGGGCTCATCGTATCTCCCGTAGGAGAACTTGGATACTAGTTCACGCGTGAACCGACACCTCCGACGACTACCCCAGCAGCTACCCCACGGTTCCCTTATTAGGTACTCGTTTTTACAAGATGTCTCTTGTCACACAGACGAGTTTCTGTCCGAGGTCGCAACGCGATCCTCTACCACACATCTCCTACTACCGGAAAGCGCCCGTTGCCCGTGGGTTCTACCTTTTGAGGCGCGGGATTGGGTAGCTTTCGGCAGTTTTGTGAGTAAACGCCGTGTGGTCTGCCAAGGGACATCGCCGTTACCACACAGGGTTCGGATACTAGTTCACGCCACCACGTGAACCGACACCTCAGACGGCTATCCCAGCGTTTACCGCTTTTTTGCGTGGTCTTTTACCACCACGCTACTCGTGTTTGCAAGACTCCTCTTGCAGCCAGAGACGAGTTACGGCCGATGCCACCATACGCGGCCCTCTACTGCATTACTGATCTGCCAGTCTCGCCCTTTACCGCCTAGCGCATGTGAGCTAGGGATCGGGTAGAAACATGACAGTTCTAAGGGTAGTTGCCATGCAGTCTGCAGGGTAACATCGTGGCCAAAGGCTCTCGGTTACTAGTGATTCCCACGCTGAAAAACGTGGCCCGACTTCCTCAAACGATGGCCCTGGACAACAACCCTATATTACCATGGACTGGTCTGGCACCACCTATTCAACATATTCGGTAGCAACCCTCCACTACAGAGGGTCCATGTATAGGGACAGCGGGAATGTCGCATATTGGAGATAACTCTTCATGAAACGCATGTTATAGGGGTGGATTGCACATTGCGACTGCGGGAAAAGTCCGCCGTTCATCCGCTGGAGTTGCGAGTTGGGCGGTTGGAGTGGGGCGCAGGTGGAGTGATTGCCGGTCCACGATTTCGTGCGGCAGAGGCGCTGGCGTTGGGGTGCTGTGGTCGACAGAGGACGCAGGCTTTGTGGGTGGGGTCGAAAGATGGGCACTGTGGGCCCATCGATGTCTTGGTCGGCTTGGCGTCTCATAGATGGCGGTATCGTCGTTGC
>NW_025725265.1:20000-25000 GCF_021461395.2 Schistocerca americana
GCTCTAGAATTACCACAGTTATCCAAGTAACGTGGGTACGATCTAAGGAACCATAACTGATTTAATGAGCCATTCGCGGTTTCACCTTAATGCGGCTTGTACTGAGACATGCATGGCTTAATCTTTGAGACAAGCATATGACTACTGGCAGGATCAACCAGGGAGCTGCGTCAACTAGAGCTGAGCAGCCGGCCGCCCGGGAGTGTGTCCCGGGGGCCCGCGCGAACACGCAAGCGTCCGCTCAATTATTCTGCAAACAGGAGGAGGCTGAGCTCCCCTGCACCATACACCTCGAAACCCTCTCAGGTCCCGGCGGCGCGCAGCGCCGTCCTAAGTACTTGGTCGGGTTCGAGAGAGGCGCAATCGCCCGGAGTTTGGCGAGTAGACGCTTTAGGTGCGACCACCCGTGCTCCCAACTGAGCTTGCCGCTGCCGACAGAGGCCCGGGAGCGTGCTGTCGTGGCATTGCCGGCGGGAGACAACACGCGCCACCTACGGTGACCGGCAGCTCCAACGCCAGCGCCACAGAAGGACAAAAGCCCCACTTGGGTGCCGAAGCGAACTCTCCCAGCACAGCGCACGCGCCAACACGTCCGCACAGCTGCGATACAAACCACCTGCGAGAACCGCAGAGGCGACCGAGCAGCAGACGGCGTCGCGGCGCCGAGCGCCGGGCGGCGGCGCATCCTCAGCGCAGACAGTCCTCAATCGGACCAGCACACTGCAGATGTCCACCGCGCTTCGCACCGGGCCCGCGAGGACCTACTTTGGCCGCACGGCGCCGCGTGCAGGGTGCGCCGGCGCGCAGCTGCGCCGCCTGCCGCCTCCGTCGGCCGGCGCGCCTGCCACTGGCCGCCCCCACCAGCCGGCTGTAGCGCGTGCGCCCACGCACCGCACGGCCAACACGCCGGGAGGCCCCCCCTCACCGGCCGGGGACGGTCCCACCCAGCCACCGCCGCGTATCGCTTCACACCCACATGCCATTCACGTTCGTGGGCATGGTGGGTATCGCTGCAACAACCGGTTGGTAGCTCAACCGATCGTCGCCATCACTGATTCACCCCTAGCGAGAACAACCGCACCACAACGGTTTACCAGTTGTTCATTTGCGTAACGTCACCAGCAAACGTAGGCGTCCATCGCCATTTGCAAATTCAACGATTGTTGCATGCCTGTGTCAGGTGTCACGACACACTGTCTGCCCACATACACGCAACAACATGTCCACGCTTAGCGAACACGTGGAAGGTGGCCCCCGTACGTATGCGATGTCCATTGCGCGAACGACTGTCAACCGGCCTCTGTCGCATGTCGCAGATGTGGAACGCAGTGCACCGTGCTATCACGGTGTGTGAGAAGAGACGACTACGTCTGACAACACGCGCCACTACATCAACAGACGGCTCATGCTGATCGCCATCCAGGGCATACCACACTGCAATCCAGCTCTTATAGGGAGACGACACGTAGCTGAGTGCACAACATTTGGACCGCATGGTTCGCCGTTGTTGGCGCAGTCGTTGTACGGTCACATGTACCACGATGTATCATTCAGTACATGAGGACCAATGTGCAGTACAGTGTGTGATTTGGACGTACAACATCAGCGGACAGTTGACACAGGCCGTACCACAGCGTAGGCTAAGTGCTTCGCCATGCGAATGCCAATGAACAACTGCAAATGCCAATGAACAACTGCAAAGGGCATTGAGCATGTACGTCCTGCTGCCATCCACATTACAGTGTATAGCTGCAAGGTGTTTAACATGAAGCGATACACTGGGGACCGGGCAGTGCGAGTAGCAAACTATATTGCGGGGGTTGCAGTTAGGCAACACTACACTAATTTAACGCGTCGTATGACAATTACAGAGCAGGTTAAGGCCCAACGTGTGTTGGGTTAAGGCCCAACGTGTGTTGGGTTAAGGCCCAACGTGTGTTGGGTTAAGGCCCAACGTGTGTTGGGTTAAGGCCCAACGTGTGTTGGGTTAAGGCCCAACGTGTGTTGGGTTACGTTAAGGGGCAATGTGGGTTACGTTAAGGGGCAATGTGGGTTACGTTAAGGGGCAATGTGGGTTACGTTACGGCGCAATATAGGTTACGTTACGGCGCAATATAGGTTACGTTAAGGGGCAATGTGGGTTACGTTACGGCGCAATATAGGTTACGTTACGGCGCAATATAGGTTACGTTAAGGCGCAATATCGGTTACGTTAAGGCGCAATACAGGTTACGTTAAGGCGCAATACAGGTTACGTTAAGGCGCAATACAGGTTACGTTAAGGCGCAATACAGGTTACGTTAAGGCGCAATACAGGTTACGTTAAGGCGCAATACAGGTTACGTTAAGGCGCAATACAGGTTACGTTAAGGCGCAATACAGGTTACGTTAAGGCGCAATGCAGGTTACGTTAAGGCGCAATGCAGGTTACGTTAAGGCGCAATGCAGGTTACGTTAAGGCGCAATGCAGGTTACGTTAAGGCGCAATGCAGGTTACGTTAAGGCGCAATACAGGTTACGTTAAGGCGCAATACAGGTTACGTTAAGGCGCAATACAGGTTACGTTAAGGCGCAATACAGGTTACGTTAAGGCGCAATACAGGTTACGTTAAGGCGCAATACAGGTTACGTTAAGGCGCAATACAGGTTACGTTAAGGCGCAATACAGGTTACGTTAAGGCGCAATACAGGTTACGTTAAGGCGCAATACAGGTTACGTTAAGGCGCAATACAGGTTACGTTAAGGCGCAATACAGGTTACGTTAAGGCGCAATACAGGTTACGTTAAGGCGCAATACAGGTTACGTTAAGGCGCAATACAGGTTACGTTAAGGCGCAATACAGGTTACGTTAAGGCGCAATACAGGTTACGTTAAGGCGCAATACAGGTTACGTTAAGGCGCAATACAGGTTACGTTAAGGCGCAATACAGGTTACGTTAAGGCGCAATACAGGTTACGTTAAGGCGCAATACAGGTTACGTTAAGGCGCAATACAGGTTAGGTTAAGGCGCAATACAGGTTAGGTTAAGGTACGACATAGGTTAGGTTAAGGTACGACATAGGTTAGGTTAAGGTACGACATAGGTTAGGTTAAGGTACGACATAGGTTAGGTTAAGGTACGACATAGGTTAGGTTAAGGTACGACATAGGTTAGGTTAAGGTACGACATAGGTTAGGTTAAGGTACGACATAGGTTAGGTTAAGGTACGACATAGGTTAGGTTAAGGTACGACATAGGTTAGGTTAAGGTACGACATAGGTTAGGTTAAGGTACGACATAGGTTAGGTTAAGGTACGACATAGGTTAGGTTAAGGTACGACATAGGTTAGGTTAAGGTACGACATAGGTTAGGTTAAGGTACGACATAGGTTAGGTTAAGGTACGACATAGGTTAGGTTAAGGTACGACATAGGTTAGGTTAAGGTACGACATAGGTTAGGTTAAGGTACGACATAGGTTAGGTTAAGGTACGACATAGGTTAGGTTAAGGTACGACATAGGTTAGGTTAAGGTACGACATAGGTTAGGTTAAGGTACGACATAGGTTAGGTTAAGGTACGACATAGGTTAGGTTAAGGTACGACATAGGTTAGGTTAAGGTACGACATAGGTTAGGTTAAGGTACGACATAGGTTAGGTTAAGGTACGACATAGGTTAGGTTAAGGTACGACATAGGTTAGGTTAAGGTACGACATAGGTTAGGTTAAGGTACGACATAGGTTAGGTTAAGGTACGACATAGGTTAGGTTAAGGTACGACATAGGTTAGGTTAAGGTACGACATAGGTTAGGTTAAGGTACGACATAGGTTAGGTTAAGGTACGACATAGGGTAGGTTAAGGTACGACATAGGTTAGGTTAAGGTACGACATAGGTTAGGTTACGGTACGACATAGGTTAGGTTACGGTACGACATAGGTTAGGTTACGGTACGACATAGGTTAGGTTACGGTACGACATAGGTTAGGTTACGGTACGACATAGGTTAGGTTACGGTACGACATAGGTTAGGTTACGGTACGACATAGGTTAGGTTACGGTACGACATAGGTTAGGTTACGGTACGACATAGGTTAGGTTACGGTACGACATAGGTTAGGTTACGGTACGACATAGGTTAGGTTACGGTACGACATAGGTTAGGTTACGGTACGATATAGGTTAGGTTACGGTACGATATAGGTTAGGTTAAGGTACACATTGTTGTAAGGAAAGGTTTAATGGGGGGCGGGGCGGGGCGGCCGGTTTGTTGATTGTGATTATAGTAAGTGGATGCCTGCGGCATCATCTGATTTGCCACGTCAGGATGCACCTTTGGCTCATGACAGGCGGCGCTCTCATTCCATGCTTGTGGCAGACCTGTGTCTTTCATTCCTGCCATTGTTTGTGTGCTGTGAGAGGAGGCAGTATTGTGATGTTGGGTGCACCCCTGTGTAGGACATGTGTGGGTGTTGGTGGCTTGGCTGAGCAATGGTGGTTGTCGGGTGGGTGGGATATTCTGTTTTCTGAGTGGACCTCCCAGTCTGGTTATGACAGTGTGGATTGTCTAATGTGGCGGAGAGGATGCACTGGGTGTTGTTCCATGCTGGTGCTTACATATTGTCTGTGTGCGTGTTACAGGCAGAGAGTAGTGCGTGATAAGGGTGTGTGGCTGACGTGTGGTTGTGATTGTGAGCAGAGTCTTTCAGCATGTATACGGACAGTTGTATACATTATCTGTATTCTGATGGCTCTATCTATTACTAATCAGCGCCGTGTATACGTTTAATCCGGTTCCAGTCGAAACTGTTGTATCTCTGTACATTAGTGACACGGCGAGCCCGCTATGTAGTTACTCGTCTCGGCAGCTTCCACCGGTGTATGGCAAATGATTATAAGGAATCAGTCTAGTCGTCAATACCGATGGTGTGACGTCACATGTCTGGGGTGGGGGACGCTGCGCCCTTCCGGTGGGTCATGGCCTAGAAAGACTCTTCCCACGCAGGGGGGCGTGGAC
>NW_025725265.1:32500-36965 GCF_021461395.2 Schistocerca americana
CAACTACGAGCTTTTTAACCGCAACAACTTTAATATACGCTATTGGAGCTGGAATTACCGCGGCTGCTGGCACCAGACTTGCCCTCCAATAGATACTCGTTAAAGGATTTAAAGTGTACTCATTCCGATTACGGGGCCTCGGATGAGTCCCGTATCGTTATTTTTCGTCACTACCTCCCCGTGCCGGGAGTGGGTAATTTGCGCGCCTGCTGCCTTCCTTGGATGTGGTAGCCGTTTCTCAGGCTCCCTCTCCGGAATCGAACCCTGATTCCCCGTTACCCGTTACAACCATGGTAGGCGCAGAACCTACCATCGACAGTTGATAAGGCAGACATTTGAAAGATGCGTCGCCGGTACGAGGACCGTGCGATCAGCCCAAAGTTATTCAGAGTCACCAAGGCAAACGGACCGGACGAGCCGACCGATTGGTTTTGATCTAATAAAAGCGTCCCTTCCATCTCTGGTCGGGACTCTGTTTGCATGTATTAGCTCTAGAATTACCACAGTTATCCAAGTAACGTGGGTACGATCTAAGGAACCATAACTGATTTAATGAGCCATTCGCGGTTTCACCTTAATGCGGCTTGTACTGAGACATGCATGGCTTAATCTTTGAGACAAGCATATGACTACTGGCAGGATCAACCAGGGAGCTGCGTCAACTAGAGCTGAGCAGCCGGCCGCCCGGGAGTGTGTCCCGGGGGCCCGCGCGAACACGCAAGCGTCCGCTCAATTATTCTGCAAACAGGAGGAGGCTGAGCTCCCCTGCACCATACACCTCGAAACCCTCTCAGGTCCCGGCGGCGCGCAGCGCCGTCCTAAGTACTTGGTCGGGTTCGAGAGAGGCGCAATCGCCCGGAGTTTGGCGAGTAGACGCTTTAGGTGCGACCACCCGTGCTCCCAACTGAGCTTGCCGCTGCCGACAGAGGCCCGGGAGCGTGCTGTCGTGGCATTGCCGGCGGGAGACAACACGCGCCACCTACGGTGACCGGCAGCTCCAACGCCAGCGCCACAGAAGGACAAAAGCCCCACTTGGGTGCCGAAGCGAACTCTCCCAGCACAGCGCACGCGCCAACACGTCCGCACAGCTGCGATACAAACCACCTGCGAGAACCGCAGAGGCGACCGAGCAGCAGACGGCGTCGCGGCGCCGAGCGCCGGGCGGCGGCGCATCCTCAGCGCACACAGTCCTCAATCGGACCAGCACACTGCAGATGTCCACCGCGCTTCGCACCGGGCCCGCGAGGACCTACTTTGGCCGCACGGCGCCGCGTGCAGGGTGCGCCGGCGCGCAGCTGCGCCGCCTGCCGCCTCCGTCGGCCGGCGCGCCTGCCACTGGCCGCCCCCACCAGCCGGCTGTAGCGCGTGCGCCCACGCACCGCACGGCCAACACGCCGGGAGGCCCCCCCTCACCGGCCGGGGACGGTCCCACCCAGCCACCGCCGCGTATCGCTTCACACCCACATGCCATTCACGTTCGTGGGCATGGTGGGTATCGCTGCAACAACCGGTTGGTAGCTCAACCGATCGTCGCCATCACTGATTCACCCCTAGCGAGAACAACCGCACCACAACGGTTTACCAGTTGTTCATTTGCGTAACGTCACCAGCAAACGTAGGCGTCCATCGCCATTTGCAAATTCAACGATTGTTGCATGCCTGTGTCAGGTGTCACGACACACTGTCTGCCCACATACACGCAACAACATGTCCACGCTTAGCGAACACGTGGAAGGTGGCCCCCGTACGTATGCGATGTCCATTGCGCGAACGACTGTCAACCGGCCTCTGTCGCATGTCGCAGATGTGGAACGCAGTGCACCGTGCTATCACGGTGTGTGAGAAGAGACGACTACGTCTGACAACACGCGCCACTACATCAACAGACGGCTCATGCTGATCGCCATCCAGGGCATACCACACTGCAATCCAGCTCTTATAGGGAGACGACACGTAGCTGAGTGCACAACATTTGGACCGCATGGTTCGCCGTTGTTGGCGCAGTCGTTGTACGGTCACATGTACCACGATGTATCATTCAGTACATGAGGACCAATGTGCAGTACAGTGTGTGATTTGGACGTACAACATCAGCGGACAGTTGACACAGGCCGTACCACAGCGTAGGCTAAGTGCTTCGCCATGCGAATGCCAATGAACAACTGCAAATGCCAATGAACAACTGCAAAGGGCATTGAGCATGTACGTCCTGCTGCCATCCACATTACAGTGTATAGCTGCAAGGTGTTTAACATGAAGCGATACACTGGGGACCGGGCAGTGCGAGTAGCAAACTATATTGCGGGGGTTGCAGTTAGGCAACACTACACTAATTTAACGCGTCGTATGACAATTACAGAGCAGGTTAAGGCCCAACGTGTGTTGGGTTAAGGCCCAACGTGTGTTGGGGTTAAGGCCCAACGTGTGTTGGGTTAAGGCCCAACGTGTGTTGGGTTAAGGCCCAACGTGTGTTGGGTTAAGGCCCAACGTGTGTTGGGTTACGTTAAGGGGCAATGTGGGTTACGTTAAGGGGCAATGTGGGTTACGTTAAGGGGCAATGTGGGTTACGTTACGGCGCAATATAGGTTACGTTACGGCGCAATATAGGTTACGTTAAGGGGCAATGTGGGTTACGTTACGGCGCAATATAGGTTACGTTACGGCGCAATATAGGTTACGTTAAGGCGCAATATCGGTTACGTTAAGGCGCAATACAGGTTACGTTAAGGCGCAATACAGGTTACGTTAAGGCGCAATACAGGTTACGTTAAGGCGCAATACAGGTTACGTTAAGGCGCAATACAGGTTACGTTAAGGCGCAATACAGGTTACGTTAAGGCGCAATACAGGTTACGTTAAGGCGCAATACAGGTTACGTTAAGGCGCAATGCAGGTTACGTTAAGGCGCAATGCAGGTTACGTTAAGGCGCAATACAGGTTACGTTAAGGCGCAATGCAGGTTACGTTAAGGCGCAATGCAGGTTACGTTAAGGCGCAATACAGGTTACGTTAAGGCGCAATACAGGTTACGTTAAGGCGCAATACAGGTTACGTTAAGGCGCAATACAGGTTACGTTAAGGGCGCAATACAGGTTACGTTAAGGCGCAATACAGGTTACGTTAAGGCGCAATACAGGTTACGTTAAGGCGCAATACAGGTTACGTTAAGGCGCAATACAGGTTACGTTAAGGCGCAATACAGGTTACGTTAAGGCGCAATACAGGTTACGTTAAGGCGCAATACAGGTTACGTTAAGGCGCAATACAGGTTACGTTAAGGCGCAATACAGGTTACGTTAAGGCGCAATACAGGTTACGTTAAGGCGCAATACAGGTTACGTTAAGGCGCAATACAGGTTACGTTAAGGCGCAATACAGGTTACGTTAAGGCGCAATACAGGTTACGTTAAGGCGCAATACAGGTTACGTTAAGGCGCAATACAGGTTACGTTAAGGCGCAATACAGGTTACGTTAAGGCGCAATACAGGTTAGGTTAAGGTACGACATAGGTTAGGTTAAGGTACGACATAGGTTAGGTTAAGGTACGACATAGGTTAGGTTAAGGTACGACATAGGTTAGGTTAAGGTACGACATAGGTTAGGTTAAGGTACGACATAGGTTAGGTTAAGGTACGACATAGGTTAGGTTAAGGTACGACATAGGTTAGGTTAAGGTACGACATAGGTTAGGTTAAGGTACGACATAGGTTAGGTTAAGGTACGACATAGGTTAGGTTAAGGTACGACATAGGTTAGGTTAAGGTACGACATAGGTTAGGTTAAGGTACGACATAGGTTAGGTTAAGGTACGACATAGGTTAGGTTAAGGTACGACATAGGTTAGGTTAAGGTACGACATAGGTTAGGTTTAAGGTACGACATAGGTTAGGTTAAGGTACGACATAGGTTAGGTTAAGGTACGACATAGGTTAGGTTAAGGTACGACATAGGTTAGGTTAAGGTACGACATAGGTTAGGTTAAGGTACGACATAGGTTAGGTTAAGGTACGACATAGGTTAGGTTAAGGTACGACATAGGTTAGGTTAAGGTACGACATAGGTTAGGTTAAGGTACGACATAGGTTAGGTTAAGGTACGACATAGGTTAGGTTAAGGTACGACATAGGTTAGGTTAAGGTACGACATAGGTTAGGTTAAGGTACGACATAGGTTAGGTTAAGGTACGACATAGGTTAGGTTAAGGTAACGACATAGGTTAGGTTAAGGTACGACATAGGTTAGGTTAAGGTACGACATAGGTTAGGTTAAGGTACGACATAGGTTAGGTTAAGGTACGACATAGGTTAGGTTAAGGTACGACTTAGGTTAGGTTAAGGGTACGACATAGGTTAGGTTAAGGTACGACATAGGTTAGGTTAAGGTACGACATAGGTTTAGGTTAAGGTACGACATAGGTTAGGTTACGGTACGACATAGGTTATGGTTACGATACGACATAGGTTA